>NW_009603993.1:0-238 GCF_000690535.1 Cariama cristata
TCTA
Source organism: Cariama cristata (assembly GCF_000690535.1). Taxonomy (NCBI): domain Eukaryota; kingdom Metazoa; phylum Chordata; class Aves; order Cariamiformes; family Cariamidae; genus Cariama; species Cariama cristata. The sequence continues at coordinate 5 of NW_009603993.1, forward strand.
CTAGTCAGACTTTCACCATGACAATAGCAAAAATATAGATACCTTCCAGTTTTCAACGGATTTATCCAGGTTAAATTTTGTTAGGTTGCAACTGCAGAAGAGTGGGCAAGTCTGGGTTCACACCCGTCCCCTTCAAAACCAGAAAGCACAGGCAGAGGGTCAGCTGCAAATAAAATTTTACTCTTTGGTGCAGGGCCCCAGAGAGTAAAAAAAAAAAAATATAGTAGAGGTGTT
>NW_009603993.1:337-625 GCF_000690535.1 Cariama cristata
TAGGTAGAACAATAAAACTTTCACTCATGTATTTTCAGTTTTTTTTTTAATCCTGAAATTGTGCAATCCTACAGCAGATGTTAACAGTGGAGATGTTACAGAAGGAAAAGGTATTCACATATTTGCTGATACCTGCTGAAAAGCTGAGAGAAGGTCTGGAAAGCAGGGACAGTGAATCTGTTATGTGGGCTTACCTATATGTAGAATTCTTGTGTTAAGATTTGAATCTCGGTAATTTATGTTTAAAGGAACCTCTGGAGTTTATCAGCTCTAACACACACACGCCCC
>NW_009603994.1:0-7886 GCF_000690535.1 Cariama cristata
CCTCGGGCCCATTGCCGCGTCTGATGGAAGGAAAACGCTTGGGGAAGCCGAGGGAAGCCCCCTCCTTGCTCACATCTCCAAGGGGAAACCGATTTCAGGGCAGGGAAGCCCTGTTTTGCAGACAGGAGAGGGGATTCCCCCCAAAAAACAGGGCCCCGGAGCAGCTCCCATCGCTTCACACAGTACAATTACTTCACCTTTCCCCATCCTGCCAAAGACACCAACAAAAAAAAAAAAGCAGCGGCATTTATGGATCAGAGGGCACCTTGTGATGATGAGAGGGAGCTTTCTGGTCACCACAGCTCGACGGAGACACACAAGCATCAACTGGGCAGGAATAGCCGGGCAGTCTGGGTGGGTTGGAGCACACGTCCTTCCCCTCGGGATAATGACTAAACCGGTGTCCGGGACCACAGGTTGGAAGAGGTTAGTGGTCTCATTGTAGTTCTCCCTGAATATATTTGTTCCCCTCGTAAAACCGTGAGACAATTGAAGGAAACGGGACGTGGCTGTTTGGGAGACGGTTGGGGTTGGTGCGGCTAGCAGGGCTCTGCTCGCGTTACAGCTGGCTCTGCGTAGTGCTACCGGCCATTTAAAACCCAAATTCCAGAGGAATCTTGCCTTACTAAAGCATAACAAAACAAAGGAAACTTGGAGCAAAATCCAGTTTATAACATACAGCTTTTCAAGTGAAAGGAAGGTCAGGCTGAGCGCTGCGAGCTTAACAGCCCAGCCCTTTTTCCCCGTGAAGCCGATAACAAAATTGCCATGGAATCGAGGTTTAAATACAGAAGAACGGGAACTGCAGTGAAGCACTGAGCGAGCTGCATTAAAAGCAACTTGTTTAGAAGTGCTGCAAGTTCAAATGCTTTGAATACCATCTGGTAGCTGGGAAGCCAAGTCTTCTGCAGCTAGCTGCGATGCTGGCTTAGCTGTTAACCTTGAGCTAGGCAGAATTAAATTCTGGGTGGAAAAAAATACAGGATTGGCACACATCTGATGCTATCAGCAGAAGCTGAAAGAGTGCTTCCCTCTTCTTTAGAATAAACCGGCAATGATGGAAACCTAATGTTTCTGTGCGCATTCATTAATCCTAATGATTAGGTGCTGACAGCTCTAAAGAACAAGAAGCTAGCTCTTGGTTAAAATGGGAAGAACAAGATTGTTCCTGCTGCCTTCTCTCCTGCCTGCCTTCCTTCCAGGTCTGGGCAGACATCTCCCTGAAAGAGGAGGCAGCTTCGTCTCCATTCCCAGCTCCATCCCAGGTGTCTGTGTCTACAGCACAAGTACACAAATCAATGAACCCAAAGAGCTCCTACAGCTGGCACGCCTGCATTAACAAAACTGTATTTTCTATCAACCAGATCAAGCCACTTAGTGCAAGCAAAACAAGCCAGCCAAGTAAAATTACACTTGGTTTTTTATTACACCCATGTCAATGCCTTAAATCAGTGTTTCTGCTAGACTGGTCAGGTACCCGATCGATGCAGCCACACCAGCAGAGATTTGCCCAGGCTGCGAAGGGATCATCCCTTCTGGTGGTTCCCTGAGGACATCCACAGCAAGAGGGGACTCGTGGCAGTGGATCTATGACCCTCATTTCATATTAGCAACAGGAGGTCACTGCAATTTGTCCCATGATTTTAAACCCAAGAGCTAGCGTAGAAAACTTCCCATCCCAGTACTGCCCCATCCCTCTTTCATGCCGGCTGTACCATGCCTTGGATGTTGACCCGAACCACTCTGTCAAATCCTTCCCAGCCCACAACATTTCAGCTGTGTTGGCAGAGCCAGAGTTCAAGGCCATTATTTACAAAATGAGTTCAGCATCAGAAGCAGATAGCCATGGCACATCACCGGTAGCTGCACCAGCAGCAGAGCAGTCCACACGGAGAAAGCGAATGGCGGCAGCGAATCCAGCGGGATGGAGTAGAGGGGCTGTTGCATGGGTGGGAGCAGGAGGATAAGGAGCAGTGCGATGTCAGGTATGCAAGAGACTCTCCCGGCAAAGACAAGGCAGGCACAGCCTCCCCCAGCTCTGCCCGGCCACGGCTGCCCTCCCGACTAACCTAGCGAAGAGCTGCTGCCAGGAAGCCACGGGAGGGCCTGTTCCACAGCCATAATGTGAATATCGCCCACACAGCAACTACCGCCACGTGGGGCTGAGCACACCACTAATTAGCTAATGAGTTTGTTCCAAATGTCTGGCCACAGTGTGAGTGACAACAGGAACAGCACTTGAAAAAGCACAGAACAATGACAAGTACATTTGTCTCTTCTCGCTGACCCCAGCCTCGCATTAACAAATAGGTCACAAACAACAGTGCTTTACAGTGATCTAATCCGCCAGCCATATGTCGGCTGACTGAAAAAATACAGAAAAAAAGCTGCACAGAGAACACCAAAAAGCTCTGCAGAAATTCTAAGGAAAACTTGATAAATATAACCCTGCAGTTTGAAATTTGATTTCCTCACTCTATTGTTTCTCATTTCCTGAGAGCTGGCTTGGTGGATCACATTTTCTGCTTCTGTCTCCAGTGCTTGTAACCAAACAAGACTGAATCTCATTATCCTGATGCATGGCTCTAGCTGTACGCAATCTGATCTCTAAATCACAGTCATTTTTGCTCCATTACCGATTTTCCTTCCCACTCCTAACCTATAGGTCTTCAGAGGAATCAATTCAAAAATAGAGACTAGCATCGTCTAATGAAGGTGTGTGTCATGTTCAGCACTTAAGTCTGTATTAAGCAGCCAAGTGAGAACCTGCCTCGTGTCTCAGGAGGTTGGGCACTCCCCACTCGCACCAACTCCAGTGGGAGCTGATGTTTCTCAGCCTCGCTAGGAAGCCACATGCTTCTACACGGGGTAAATAAGGACCTAAGTCCTTAAGTGCCCAATTTGAGAAATCTGCTAATTAAATGAGAATCTGGGCAAATGCAATCATTATTGTCCTTAGAGCCAAAGGAGCAAGACATTTCTCAGCAAGCACAGGCCGCCTTCTGAATTTTGAGCCCTCTGCACATTGCTGACAGTGATACAGAATGTATTCAGATTCATACAAAGTGATGTTCACCTCAGGTTATTCCCTCCTGGATTCATGAATATTTCATTGAAATATGCAAAGTCTTCATTACAGTCTTGTCTGCTTTGATTAGACACATGGATCCGCAGGGTCTGCAGCCCCTCCACACATATAGGATTCATCTACAAGCCGAGGAGAACCAAAACAAAAGTTTAGTTCCTACCATATTTAGTCTAGTTTCTTCAAACATCTTCAAATAAGTGTAGTTACAAGGAACAAAATCAGAAAGATGTTGAATGGGGAGAATACAGCCCGGTAAGCTTGTGCTTGAATTCAGCTGGAATCAACCCAAGTTTAATCGGAATAGAGCGCGCTTACAGCCAGCGTGAGGGTTTTAGTTTCATTTGTGATGCAGACAAACTTGTAGAACTCTTTCCAATGCAAATGTTCGTTTTGACAAGTTCAAAATTAATACACCTCTAACATGGGCTTTCAAAACAGGCCTTTTCTGAACACGTTAGCAGATTCATGAAAAGAGGAAAAAGAATGCAACCCCAGCACATTCTGTTTTTCTCAAAATGAATATGCACTGACAGTGCAAGAGGCAGTGACGTTTAAAATGTGCTTAGTTCTAGTAATTACCAAGTGTTGTGTTTCTTTAGAAGTTAGAGTCACTCATCTGTGGGCACCTTCCCTCATTCCTTTCTCCTTACTGCTCTGTAGGTGCAGTTTCTCCCCGTGCCACATCGAGAAGCCAAGGCTACTGCATTGCTTACATTAAATCCCACTAAAGCCTCAGGGTGAAATTCCACAACAGGTTTAATTGACCGAAGAGTCAGGGTGTTGTGGTTCCTGCCCTTCCTCCACCACCCGCTCCCATTCCCTCCCTACCACCACCACCAGCTTATACCATCTGGGGTGAAGACTAGCCACTTTTTTGGTGGGGAGGGTTACTTCTCAGCCAGCTTAGCTCCCTGAACCAGCTCACCAGAAGGTCAAATGAACACCCACATCAGCAGAAAGGAGGGGACAGGACCACTGCAAGGCCCTGCTAACTGCTGAGGAGGTATTTTTCTGGTTTAATAAGATATAATCAAGTACATTTGACCTAAAAAGCCTGGATTTGCTGCTTGTTCCCAGACTGGGAGCACTCACCCTTTGGGACCACCTGCATAGTTTTGAGTGGCAGGTTCAGGCCCAGGGTATCTGTAGCGAAGATGGGCTCATTTAATGTTACCATCTGGTTCCCCAAATCAAGTCACCAAGTCAGAGCCTGTAAGTCCCTGCTGGAGGACAAGGATTCCCTTGGGGTTGGTACAGTTTGTACTATCCCTCTTGACTTCCTCCTCGCCATGACAAGAGGACTTCCTGCCAGGAAGGAGCTGATGGACAACATGACCCATCAGAGTTCCTCTTCATCATTCTTGCAACCACCCAAAGAATGTCACCCAAAGAGTCAGGCCCTCCCTTCCGCCCCAGGCCCATCCTTAGATCGATCGAGGCTTTGTAATAACAGCCAAACCGCAGGATGATTTGTGTTGTTGCACAAGGATCTCACATGGCCAGGAATTATCCTCACTCCTCCCAGCTGTTTCTCACCTTGAGGGAAACCACCCTGTGTGGCTCACAATGAGGAAAGTATCAGGAGAGCAAGAGGAGCTGTGCTCCTGGCTCTGTAGCATCACCTGGAAATTAGATCTCCTCTCCTCCCGATGGGCTGGAACAGTGATTTAGGCTGGTCCTATCTGGCCGGAGAGGGAGGCAAAAAAAACTTTGTACACTAGCAGAAGCAGAAGTACCTACAACCAAGCAGCCAAACAGCGGTCACTGCTGTCAGAGGACATGGTACACAAGTACCAGGAGTTTTGCCTTAAAGCACAAAAATGCAGGGCCCATGAGAAAAGCACCACCTTGCCCACAGGAGGTAGGCGCAGCGATTCACCTACCGCTTACCTGGGGTGAATCAGGGCTACCAAGACTGAAATCAGCATGATCACACCACACGCTGTGGTGCTCACACATGGAGATTTGGGGCATCATCTGGTCAACAGGGGCTTCCTTCATGTGTGCTCTGCTCCCAGAGCACCCGACAGTAAACTATGCCTGGCAGCACAGGCTATCCGGAAAGCCACATCAGTTTATAACCCTGGGAACTAAGCTGTATAGCTACAGCCATTTTTAGTTCAAATTTCCTAGTATTGCTCTCAGTCACAGTGGCAAAGACCCCTGAAGCAGAGCAAGTACTGGAAGCCGCAGGCATTTTGAGCTCTCTTTTAAACCGGGGGACTGGTAACACAGTGCTGCCATGTCCCTGGATGACAGCTGGATTCCCATCACTGATTATCACAGCTGAAAAGCTGATAGTTTTTCCCCTTAACAGATGAAAACTGAGGGCTGTCTATTTGGTTTATGTTTGCACAGCACCCAGCCAGTCACTTAATTACTTGGCCCAATTTCTAGGTTTCCAATTCCCAATTCTGCAAGTGACTTCCTCCGTTCCCCGGCTCACAAATCCAGTTGCAACTTTCACATCTGCATTCACAGTCACAACTCCAAACTTGTTGCTGCTGCCCCATCACAAAAAGCTTCTCATCCTCAACAGGGCTTCTCAAGTGTTTTTGTAATGTGAAAAAACTAAACAACACAGAGCTGTAAATGCATGGTCCCTGTGTAATCAACAAGCAGATTAAAAAAAATCCACCAGCTGGGCTGGAAGAGATTCATGACAAGCCATCAGGACTCCACAAAGGAAACAAACTGCACAGCATTGCAAGGAAGAATTTCTCAGGAACATGTTTAATTCTAACACTATCCAACCAAGCCGCTCCACAGATCAGTCCTGCTGGACAACTGCTCTGCGAGCTCCTCAAAACCAGAAGGCTTCCTTGGTTGAAGAAAAACGTCCATCTCCAACAACAGCAGGTTTCAGCAGCCATCGGAGCATCTTGGCTAGTCAAGCAGGTTATAATTGGCCGTAATTAATACTCCTACGAGCTTCTACATTCTTACGGACTGAATGAAATGGAGAAATACAGGATTGCTCCCTGACCTTGCAAACATTAGAAGTCAAAGGAACCCGTTCCCTTCTGATCTTTAGAAATCAAACAACGCTGATCAGAGAAGGTAAAAGGCAAACACCAGCGCTGCTGGGAACTGGCTGTGCACAGCCCGGTTTCTTCTGGGGCACAAACCACAATGGCCTCAACTTCAATCAAAAATAACTGCAAAGCAAGTTGCTACAGACATTAGGTTTCCTCTATCCCTCAAGAAGCCCCTTTTCACGCTTGCACATCACTCGGGGCGCATTAGGAGCGCAGAGGGTGCTAACCATGGTGCAGCCACAGTAGATCTTAGCAATACTGAAAGCAGCCTTTGGTGAGATGCATAAACTGAATAACCGAATCAGTGGGGGTGAAGACCACATAAGCCTAAACTGCCTGATGTATTGAAAAGCCCACATCTGTCACCAGTGGGACGGAAGAACAGTTCGTGACACCTGCACAGCTAGGCTTAAAAGTGCTTTACACTCAGCAGGATCTTAACCACTCGGAAAGGAAAGGCTGGGCTCTGCAGATGGTTTCCTCCACTGAAGCCACCAATCTGTCCCTCAAAAGAAAATTGACAGATGCTTCCACACAAACGCCCTGTGTGTCTTGCTCTCCATTATTCTACCTGCAATCCTTCGTTACAGGCATGTTGCGAGGAGCTGGTCTGCATCAGCTTTTCCAGCTTGCACTTGGTTATCACGAGAAAGAAACACCAGAGTCCAGTGTTTTCCCTCCAGGCATGGCAAGACCTCCCGTTTTGCTCGGAGACCAGAGCCTGAGGGCAGTCAGGAAACTGGAGCAGCTGTCATTCACGGGTGCCTCTTTCAAAATACATCTTACAGACACAGCTCTGGTTCAAGAAGTGCCCAAGCCCCACGCTGCTGGGTCCTAAAAAAACATAACAAGGAACTATGTGTCTAGTTCCCTATTTCCAATACTTATCCTCCAGCATTCACTGTGGATCACTGCTGGCGTTGGGATTCTCAACTGGACACCTTTGGTTTTAAGCAGGACAGATGCTCTCATCTTCCCACACACCGGCTCCCAGCTTCCCACTTCCAGCCTGCGTGGATGTCATCTTTGACTGCAGAGGCCAAGTGCAGCACTCGCATGCTGTTTCTCAGATCTCCTGAACGGGCTGTCATGGGTTTCTCCTGAAAGCCCCATCACTGTATGCCTTTCCCCAGACTCTCCATTCACTGGCACATTTTACACCCTTGAGGCTAAAGTCTCTACTAAGCCTTGTAGGCAGATGGCAGGCTTCTTAAGCCTTCAGCACCCAGAGGTGCTCAGAGCCTGTCCTACACAGGTAGATTTAAACATATGCTAAAATGATTTACTGAACCAGTAAACATCTGTTCCCTGGGGAGCCAAGAACAGTGTGGCTGCAAACCGCTGGAGGCTGCATTGCTGATCCCAGCTGAGGAAGCAGCAAGCAGGTATCAGCTTGGTCTGCAGACCTGGAGTTAATCTCCTGGTCTCCACAGGGAGAAAACACAGATGCCCAGGCTGGAGAGGAGCTGTAGCCCTTTCCTGAGTTGTCTTTCAAGGTCTTCCAGAAGTGACTCCTGTCCTTTGTGCCCAGTGCACTCAGTCCTGGCTGTTCCTGCTGCTCCACAGGTTCCCTGAGCTGGATCATAGAATCATTTGGGTTGGAAGGGACCTTAAAGGTCATCTGGTTCCAACTCCCTGCTACGGACAGGGACACCTTCCACTAGACCAGGTTGCCTAAAGCCTCATCCAGCCTGGCCTTGAACACTGTTGTGTTCAACACTGGGGCACCCAATGCCAGGGCCTCACCACCCTCACTGGGA
>NW_009603995.1:0-1067 GCF_000690535.1 Cariama cristata
GGCAGCAGGAGCTGGGGCACCCAGAGCTGCCCCCCCGTCCTGCACACCCTGCAGGCAGTTATTAAAGGTGACACAGCCAGCCTAAGTAAGGACTCACAGAGCCCACTAAATCTCTAGCCATCCCTTAAATAAAACTTTATGCTGGCTAATAAATTTTAATGCCACTTGTCAGTGCTTGATAACTGCAGTCATTTAATGGAGGAGGCGAAACCCCAGTGCTGGAGCGCGGCGGCTGTGCCGTGTGCGGTGCCCACGGTGGTGCCCCTCCGCACGGCTGCTCACCATGTCCACCCAGGGAACAAGCAAATCCTGCCAGTTCCCTCTCTCCTGATGGCAAATCAGCCCTTCCCAGCGTGCGCTCAGGAACAGGCATCTTCTAGGGCTGGAAAACAACTGCAGCCCAAGGAGAGAAGCAAAGGACTCTGCAGGTGACGTTCACACTGAAGCTTAATGACACCACCACCAATGTGACACAGCTCACTGTTTCACATGCACCATGTCTGCTCAGTTGATGTCTTGATTTTCTCATCCCTCAGACTGTGCTGCCTGGTGCAGTTATGAAGTCTGCTGGCAGCCCTGACCGTTACACAGCACAAACCCGCAATTTCAACCCTGCGTTTGTGTCCAGTTGAGGTTAAGAAGTGTAAGAAGTGTGTCTGTAGGGGTGAGGTCTGTCCCCTGGCATAACAGTGCACAGTGGGGCTCTGGCCCTTGGCTGCAGCTGCTCAGCCACACTGCACTAGTCAATAATGATAATAATTATTACAGGAGCAGCGTGAGTTTCCTATCAAATTAAATCACACAATGAATAATTTTCATGTTTTATTAAACAAAAGCCTCTCTCTGAGGAGGTTCAACGGTGCCATAGTGTCTTTGGTTTGCCACAGCAGGGCATCGTGGCAGACCCGAGCACAGTCTGCTCTAGAGGGATGAGGACACGGATGCCCTCTGCTTCCCTCTCCGCTTTCACACACCCACGCTGCGTGCACGGTTTGCGCAGGCACAAGGATGCTGCTGGGCCCCCCCGGGCAGAGGTGAGGGGAGCCTCCCCTCCCGGCTTGTCCTCG
>NW_009603995.1:1098-2445 GCF_000690535.1 Cariama cristata
CGCCCCGGGGGCTGGAGCCATCCCCTCCAGTCGAGCCTGGAAGAGGCTCTGTCCACAGCCAGGGCAGGAGCCCTGCTTAGCTGCGCCTGTGAAATCCAGGTCTCATTAGCATGGCTTTAAGCCAGTTTGAATTAGCATGGCTTCAACCCACTCATCCTCTGGCCATCTATTTTTAGGAAAAATACAAAGGTAGAAAAAAAATATCCCTCCATGGCCTCCAAGCTGAGCCACCAACATGTCAGTGTCGTCCCCTCGCCGCGAAGGTCTCGCAGCACCTCAGGAGCCCTGCAGGCTGCAGGGGCAGGGGGAAAAACTTCATGGCTGTGTGGGCCGGTAGTAACTTTGCTTGGCCCTGCTCTGTGCCAGCCTGGTGCTCGAACCCAGCCACTGACTTGGGCAAATAATTGTTTTTTCCTTAATTTGCTGGTCAAACAGGGAGCAAGGAGAGTAAAAAGCAATTTATGCCATCTGAAACCAGTAATTTTCAGTGTGTTTGGGGAGAGAAAATAAAAGCATTTGCTTTTGGAAGAATGAAATGTTGTGTTCGGGATTTGGTGGGGAATTCTAAAGAATAATCAAAAAAGGTTTCAATTTTCAGAAAACTGCTTTTGAGGCCAACAAATTTGTTGGATTTCACAAAAAAATTCAATAGTCCAGGAACTGTGTTTTTCGTCACTAATTCAAAACACTTTCCCAGCTTTACTCAGGACTCTGAGCCCAGGTTGACACCAGAGTTCATCCAACTGCAGCATCTCTCAGCATCCTCCCATGGATGCACGAGGCCGCTGGGACCTGGCTGCTTGGCCAAGGTAACGACTGCTGCTGGGAATGGCACATCTCACCACAGCCCCATTCGCAGCCCTGCTGATGGATGGTCTTGCTCGTAGGGTATTTAATTTTTTTCTGGTCTGCATTGTACAGTGCAGTAATGGTTATGGCTGAGCGGCTGCAGGGCCTGCCCAGCAAAACCGAGCGAGAGGAATCACCTCTGAAGGTGGGGTGTGGGAACAGATTAGATTTAACTTGCTGGACAGGGAAGCATCACGCAGGCAGGAGATATGTGTGGAAAGGATCAGCTTGCTTTGCATAATAACATTTCCTTCCTCCACTCGCCTCACATGCCGCCGTGCAGCACGGCTGCACACTGAGATTTCATGTAATTTTGTTTTAGTGCAGAATTTAATGTTAAGTTTAAATATGTAATTATCTTTAATTGAAATTACATCCATGCTTTTCATTAACAAGATGCAAAGAGCGAGCAGTATAACGCAGAGAGATGTGAGATCCAGGCGGCGCGGAGCACCGGCCCAGGTTGCAGGTTTGCCGCGGCTCTGTCCTGGGTGAAGT
>NW_009603996.1:0-1558 GCF_000690535.1 Cariama cristata
GGAGGAGCAGGAGGAAGGGGAGGGGAGAGGTGTGAGGGAGGGGGGTGAGGAAAAAGAAGGGGGGATGAGGAAGAGGCACGAGGAGGAGGAAGGCGTGAAGAAGAGAAGGGGCAAGGAATGGGAGAGAAGAGGAAGAGGAGGGGTGTGAGGGGGGGTGAGGAAGAGGAGGGGGAAAAAGCAGAAGGGAGAGGAAGGGGTGTGAGGAGGAAGGTGTGAAAAAGAGGAGGGGGCAGGAGGAGGAGGGAGGGGTGAGGAGTGGGAGGCAAGAGGAAAGGGTGTGAGGAAGAGGAAGGGGAAGCGAGTGAAGCAGGAGAGGCAAAGAAGAGGTCGAGGACGAGGAGGGGCGAGGAAGGGGTGTGAGGAAGAGGAGGTGAGGAAGGTGCGAAAAAGAGGAGTGGCAAAAGGTGGAGGGAGGGGTGAGGAAGGGGAAACAAGAAGAAAGGGTGAGAGGAAAAGGAGCACGGAATGAAGGAAAAGAGGTGAAGAAGAAAAGTGGGGATGAAGAAGAGGAAGGTGGGAAGAGTAAGAGCAGCAAGGAGTGGGAGCCAAGAGGAAGGGGTGTGAGGAAGAAGAGGGGCACAAAGAAGGGAAAGTGAGGAGGAGGAAGGACGCAGGTGGGAGAGAGAGGAAGAGGGATGAGGAGGGTGAAGGTGCGAGGAAGAGGCAGGAGAAGGAGGGAGGGGCAAGGAATGGGAAGAGGAAAGGGTGTGAGGAAGAGGAGGAGGGAAAAAGGAAGGGGAGGTGAGGAAGAGCATGGGGGGATGAAGAAAGGGATGGGGAGGAAGGGGTGGGAAAGAGAAGGGAGCAAGGAAAACAAAACACGAGGAAGGGGCATGAGGAAGAAGAGGGGCGTGAAAAAGGGGAGGTGAGGAAGGGCAGTGGGGATGAGGAAGGGCAAGGGAGAAAGGTGAGAGGAAGACGAAGGGGCATGAGAAGGAGGAAGGGGTGAGGGAGATGAAGGACCATGAGGAAGGTGGGAGGGTGAGGAAAGGCCACGAGAAGGAGCAAGGTGTGAAGAAGAGGAGGGGCACGAGGAGGAGGAAGGCGGGAGGAAAGACAGGGTCACAAAGAAGGGGAGGGTGAGGAAGAAGAGGAGTGGGGGTGAGGAAGGGGCAAGAAAGAGGAGGGCAGGAAGGTGCGAGGGAGAGGAAGGGCCACGAGAGAGATGAAGAGGCACAAGGAGGAGAAAGGCACGAGGAAGAGGAGGGAGCGAGGAAGAAGAGGACAGACAGGAGGAAGAGCAGAGAGCGAGGAACGGGAGGCACAAGGAAGGGGCGCGAGGAAGAGGAGGAGGGGGTGAGGAAAGGCAAGGGAAAAAGGTGGGAAGAAGAGGAAGGGCCATGAGGAGGAGCGATGAAGACGAAAATGCGAGGAAGAGGAGGGACACAGGGGAAGCGCGAAGGAGCGTGAGGAAGAGGGGGATGGAGGGGGCACCAGCATTGGAGGTCAGGGAGGAGGAGAAGGGAGTGAGGAAGACGAGGGGCGTGAGGAGGAGGAAGGTGAAGGAGCACAGGAGGGATGAAGGCGCAAGGAAGAGGAGGGTGAGGGGCACGGGGGG
>NW_009603997.1:0-239 GCF_000690535.1 Cariama cristata
CCCCAGGGGCGTGGGGCACATCGGGGTGCTGGGGACTGGCACCCCAGCTGGGGGCTGGTGGAGAGAGACACCGCGGTTTGGTGGGCAAAGAAAGGGACACGTGGACGTTAACCCCCGTCCTAGCAGGACCCCGGCCAGCTGCGGTTTCGCTCCACGCCGTCCCACGCCAGCGGGACACGGCTCCGGGGGAGCGAGGCGTGAGTAGGAAAGCTGCCATCCTGCCTCTCCTTCCTCCGTGG
>NW_009603997.1:562-852 GCF_000690535.1 Cariama cristata
GGATGGCGCCAGGGTATCAGAGTCAGCCCCGTGCTCATAGGTGGGTGGGCGAGGCGGGGGGCACCCCAATACAGCTCCTTGCACCCAAATACCCTTGCGGGAGCAGCCAATGCCATGCAGCGAGTGGCATCGCCCCGCGGATTTCCGTGGGGAAAGGTGAAAACCCAGAGATCGTGAAAGACACGTAATTGTGGGGAGGGGTCGGTAACGTTTTGGTAGGGGAGAGTTTGTCTCCATCACCTCCGCGTGAGCCGTCTCTGCTTTCCTCCCAGTAACCAGAACACCGCTCG
>NW_009603998.1:0-294 GCF_000690535.1 Cariama cristata
CGGGAGAGGGGTACGAGGTGGGGGGCAATGGCGCCTTGCCCTCAGGTAAAGACTGGGAGAGGAGTACAGGGCGGGGGGGAATGGCGCCTTCCTCTCAGGTAGAAACCAGGAGAGGGGTACAAGGCGGGGGGGCAATGGTGCCTTGCCCTCAGGTAGAGAGTGAGAGAGGGGTATGGGGCGGGGTGGGGGAAATGGCGCCTTCATCTCAGGTAGAGACCAGGAGAGGGGTACGGGGGAGAAATGGTACCTTCCTCTCAGCAAGAGACCAGGGCAGGTACGTGTCCCATGGAAGAC
>NW_009603999.1:0-1104 GCF_000690535.1 Cariama cristata
TGGAGGGAGAAGAAAAAGTTGGCACCCGGGCGAAAAAAAAAAAAGCCCTGCCTTAAGCTCCAGCTCTGGAGCGTGTTTCTAGACCTCGGCCTGCCCTGACACCTCCTTTCCACGGTCGCAAGGCAGTAGCAGCACCCTAGGTCAGTCCCAAGAAGAGGGGTCTGTCTCCCCACCCCGGCTCCGTCGCTCCGGCTGCCCCAGCCGGTCTCTCCAAACCGCTCCGCAGAAGGGGGCAGGGGAAGGACACCTTCCCTTCGCCCAGAGAAACGTTTGGCCACGTACTGGGAAATTTCCTTTGAAGAGCCAAACGAAAAGTCGCCCTTTTCTACAGCCCTTTCCCAATTCGCAATTTGGAGAAGGCTCCTCAACTTCCAGTGACCCGTCAAAATGTTGTTTCTGCTGAAACGCTGCTTCCCCTGGGGCGGAAAGTTTGAGGATGGCAGAGACATCCCGCAGTCTCCTTCCCGAGGCGGTAACAAATGCGAACGGCAGAGTCAGTCCCGGTGCTGCGCGGCTTGCCCTTATTGCGATTTACTAATTGCAAATCTCGAAACGTGATATTGTAACCTTACAAGGAAGGTTGCGCACAGCGGCGTAAAAGCTGTCCTGAAACGAGCCCTAAGTGTCCGAAGGACGGAGCAGGTTTACTCTTTGAGCCACTCACGAAGAAGTTCTTCGAGAAGGAACCGTGTCTCTGCCGGACCCGTGCCTGGCAATCCGCTCCGTCCTGCCGGGTACGGTTCCACAGCATCCCCAAATTATCCACGATTTTTGAGGTTCCTTCCTAACCCGGACTAAGAAGGGGGAAAAAAAAAAAAAAGTCACTTCCGCAGATTTATTCCCTTTGAAATTTTAAATTGGATTTACAATTGCGAACTCGCATCAAACGTAAACGCGTTTGGTGGATCAACCTGGCATTCGTCTAAGTTTATTTTAAAGCCGGTGATTTTATCATTTAATCCACCAGCAGATCGCTTTAAAGGCGGAAACGAAATGAATAAAACCTCACGTTCGGATAAAGGGCTAACGCTCATTAACTTGTCTTCCGAGAGATTTGCGAAAGCGCAGCGGACGTCCTGTAAACACATGGATGCAACAGACCCA
>NW_009604000.1:0-38043 GCF_000690535.1 Cariama cristata
CTTTTTCCACCAGGCAGCTTTCCAGCCACAATCTAGGTATAGTATCTCTGTAAAGAATGTTGAAACCTATAAAAAATGCAATGGTGTTTGTGTTGGCAAATCTAAGCACTTAACTGGTTAATGTTGTTGATCCCAATTCACTGTATCAGCTTGTATATCATGGACTTTGACAACTCACAGCAAAAATCCTGTTAATTTGAGATCACAAAACCCAGAGTAATACTCTGAGTAGTCAAGTAACTGGTCTTTCAGTTCATTTCCTATTGTATGTATTGTATTTATCTAAGTGAATCTCAGGCTTCCCATCATCCCAAACTACTAATGCTACAGAATATCCAAATTGATTCTGAAAGAATCTTTTATTTAGCAAGTTGTTATGTAAGTTTTTGTAATTAACTGAAGCTAAAGAGATGTAGGATCATTATTTTTGCCTTTTTAGTTCTTACAGCTATCCCTTCTTTTAATAAAAAAGTTCTTACGCCTACTGGGTTTGCTATTCAGAGATACAAAAGCTTTGCTGGTATTAAGGATGAGAGGACACTACAAATATGTATGCATAAAGGGGAGCATTGTACAGTACCTAATATACTAAATCAAACAGTGTAGAGATTCACTTTTTTTAAGTGAAGGTACCTGTAACCAGAAAAAATATTTCCATATTAAGTGCTGATATTTTACATAGTTACTCTTATTTACTGTTACCAATAATTTACAATATTGCTATTAATATTTTTAAAACTGAAATTGATAGTCTAACTCACACATTAATTTTGTTTTCACTACAGCAGGGTCCCAGTTAAAACAACAGGCAAATTAGCCCAGTAATGCATAAAAGTTAATCCAATAAAGGTTCAACTGAGACCTTGGTGTTCTAGATCCTTTACATAAGTATGGTAAGAAACAGTCATTCCCCCAAAAGGCTTCCAGTCTATGCAGGTAAAAGATGATGGGAGAGAGATTTCAGTTCAGGGGTGTAAAATGAGCACTCTGAAAAGCTAAGTGAGGTAACAGGGGAGTCACGCTCAGTGTGAGCGTGCACAAACTCAGTCTCTTTCTTCCTTACCTCTGAGGGTGATGAGTATGATGTGCTAGAAAAGATTTCTTGTGTGCAGACTCTAAGTTGAAAAAATGAGTTTTGCTTTCGGTTCTGAATATGGATATTCATTCAGTGCAATAATGCAGGTCAGTTCTGAGGATGCTTTGTGTTTGAGTGTTTCCCATTGCTTGCCAATTTCGTGCTTTCAGTAGGAAGTAACAGCCCTAGAAAGGTGAGTGCTTTGCTGGGGAGCTAAGCCCTAACTCTTTACTCCGGAGAATTTTAGTGCAGAAAGCAAAGGAGATATTGGGAGTGGGCTGAAGGGGTGTCTAATAAGAAGAAAAATTGTTAGTTGTATTATGTTTCTCCAGTTAAGTTCCCAGTGTCATGAGTGAACTGTCAGTAACAAGCAGTATGTGTGTGTAATTTCAGTGGAACACAGGCCTCCATTACCATCTTGAAGAAGGAATTAATCTAATACTTAATGGAAACTGTTTCATCATATTGCATTTTCACATCTAATCCCTGGCATTTCATACCACATGAATTCCCAAAACTGAGTTTCCATATTCCTCTCAGCTGAGTTGGCAATAACATTCTGTTTGCTGTGAGTGTGATTTGCTTTGGTTTCACAGAGCTGGGAGTTTGGAATCCCGCTGTGCAGAGAACTGGCCATACAGTATGAAAGTCTCTATGATTATCAGAGCCTTAGCTGGATTCGGGTAAGTAGCAGCAGTTCCTCTCCTTGCAGGTTCTCATGTCATTCCCCCGGGAATTTTGCTCTCCTGCCAGAACATTCTGAATTTAAAAAATAATCATATTCCTTATACAACTCCATGCATTTACAGTGACTCCTTTGCCATTGATTCATTTCAGTGACTTTGTAGGTTCACTGAAGTAATTCCTAAGTCTGCTAGCAGTACTCCCATGAGTATATGGAGACAGCAGTCACATAGGACCTGGGCTTGCTATTGCAATTGCGTATTTATATGTATTTTTGCATAAAATATCTTTTTTGTTTCTTTTTTAAAAAAAATTACATATCAATATTTCATTTTAATTCCAAAAATATCAAGGACAGCTTGTGCTTCAGTTGACATAAGAGGAAAAAGAGAGAAGAATGAAGAAGGCAAAAATTTATGGCATTCTTGTCAATTTACAAGAATCTAGTCCTCTGGTAAAACCAAAGATGTGATGAAATCAAGGCACATTTGCAGCATCGTGCTTTAATCAGAGAAAGTCAAAGTTCTGATTGTTATTTAAAAGGTTTATGGATGTGAAATGCTCTTGTCCCCTGGGGTAGCATGCATATATCAAAATTTAAGATTTATGCTATGTGGATGTATTCTTATACACACTGGTTTAAATTCTCTTTACAAGTCAAATTTATTCTCCTGTGAAGATACCTGTCTAACTAGGTCTCATGAACTGCATTTCTGAAGAACCTGTTTTCTTCAAAGTGGCCCTAAAGAAAGCACGAGTGACTGTCTTGGTTGTGCACTTGTTTATTGTAGACATCTAAAATAGAGCAGTGTGAAAACTTATCCTGATGTATGGGAAATACCATATTGGTAAAGTGATCATGAATGATGAGCAAACAAACTTACTAAAGGCATGCATCAAGACTTTCTTTCCTAAAACATTGGTAAATTAGATAGTCTTGCTGCCTCTTTATTATTTGGATTTAATTAGCTGGCAGGTGAAGAGCAGCATCTCAGCTGCTTAGTATAACCAATTCACCTCATCCTTTCACTCACCTGTGCGTGATCTGTTTTCTGTTCAAGTTTTCTAAATTTGTGTTGACCTCAACTGACTCGAATTTCTCCCCACTCTGAAGTTTTTCTCTCTGCCATTCACATCATTCAGTGCATTCCTTTACTCTTCCTGCACTGACTTTAGGACCTTCTCCAAGAGAACAAAACCTTGATGCAATATTCTAAGTCAAAGCTGCTGTTAGGGTTCCCTGCAGTGGAAGCAATGAGGTCAAACTGATTCTTCTATTTAAAAAGCTATCTTTGTGCTATAGTGAAATTCTTACGAGCCTTTCAGCTGAGATTCAGTTTGGCAAGAGGTCTTGAAATCCCACTCTTGATATAAATGCTAGCACAGTGCCACAAAACCAATAACTGGAACTAGAGAAAAGTCCTTTTACTTTTTCCAAACCCCTTTTTTCTTCCATGGTAAACCTACTGGTGCATAGAGCTGTAGAAGATGTAATTTTGTTTCACCCTTTTTCATGCCCCTCAACTCAATTAAGGCAAACCCAACTGAATTGATATAATTTTCCAGACAGTAGTATAGATTTTGAGCTGTAGGAGAGAATAGGACACTATGGGCCAGGCAACATAGATCTAATCTCAGCTTTGCTGTTAATTCTGCAATGCAAAGAAAATTACATGCAAGACCTGTTTAATTTAAAAAGAGATACAACAGAAAAATTTTCCTGTGTCATCTCAAAAAAATGTAAAATGAGTATGATGATACTATAGTCTGTTCCATCATGTGGACTGTTTAATTAATAATTTTTATCTGCAAAAGAATTTCGGTCTTTTCATAAAAAATTGTGGGGGCAAAAGAAGTAATGTGATATTTAAATGTGTCTTGAGATTCTGATGTTTTAAGTGCAGCTTTAAGGGTCTGACAGCAGCTGTCTTTTTCCTCCATAGAAAATGGAAGCCACCTATTATGATAACATCATGGAACAGCAGCGCTTAGAACCTGAGTTTTTCAGAGTTGGTTTTTATGGTCGGAAATTCCCATTTTTCCTGCGGGTAAGCCAGACTTACACAAAATATGACAAAGTGACCAGGCTCAGAGTAGCAGTTAAGGCTTTGTATTTTTGTCATGGAGATATGATGTCTGCCATTCAGCTTATTTTTTTTTACATCTGCATAAGTAGAAACAGCTTTCTGGATGAACTGAAGGATGTAGTCCATTGGGAATGTTCTTAGGAACAGAGATCAGAAATTTGACTCATGCCTATGTGTATTTTTGACGATCTGCAGATGCAGCACAAATTGCCTCTATATTAAGCAAAACGCTGTATAGCAGCAACATTGGGTCATTACTCCACTAATTTTCATCATCTCAAATTATCACGCTTTAAAAAGTCTCACATGACAGAATGATTTTAATACCAGACTGATGACTCTCTTGTGCTATCTACGAGCGAAAATTTCCCCTCTCTTCAACAAAAAGCCTAGCAGTTTCTCCGGACACGTCCTTACTTTGAGTTTATTGTCTGCTGGTGTATACAGGATCAGCTGGGTCTGCAATCCGTTTGAAAAGTGAATTACCTTCTTTTCCTAATGAGGAATCAAACTTAAAGTGGATATTTGTTCATAGGATGTCTTGCTGCTAATTCAGAGCAAAGAAGGAATATAATCTGACAACTGCTGTAAGAGCTGTCTGAAAATTGATGGTGGATGCCATCTAGCTTGACAGGACAAGCTAACTTGAAGCATGGTTTCAAGGACTGGAGGTGCATGTTTTTTGTTCTCCTTAAAGAAACAGTTTGACGAGAGATGGTACCACTCTTGAGTTCTACAGTAAGAAGCTACAAAAAGCCAAACTGTGGACCATTTTTAAAATTGCACTCTTGAATTTCCCTCTGACTACTAAGTTTTTTGGTTTTAACTAGGATTTAAACATTGGTGTTTAATTACAGTCTTTTAATGGAAACACGGGTGGGGGAAGTAAAGGCAAATTGGAATTAATCAAGGTGAAAATACCAGCGGATAAAGGGTGGCTTCATGTTAATTCAAAGGTGAAGTTGAACAGCACCATAATGTAGCAGCCTGAATCAGTGGGTAGAACACACCTGCAAAGGAATCTGAGGAAATGACAAGTGTTGCAGTATGAAGCAATAGGTACCCTTTTGTGAAGATCTCCAGAGAAAGCTGACCTAACAACAGATGTTTCAGAAAATGAATGACAACAAAGTCATTATGGCACATAAGCATTCCTACATTTGAAGTAATATCAGGGAAATCTAGCTTCTCTTACTGTATTGTGGATCCTACAGTTTTATCTTGGATCCTGCATGGCCTATGTGTTTAATACTGCACGAGTTTTCAGTGCACAGCACTTACTCTTTGCAAAACGGTGTAACAATATGGATACTTGGCTGGAGACATTAACAGTGAACATGAGCGTACATAATTATAATCCTTGTTAATTCTGCAATTATATTTGGTAGCAGTACTTCTGATAGCAGATTACTAATGTAGCAATCTCATTAAAAGTCATCCTCCTCTTTTCTCTCTCTAATGATCCATACAGCATACACATTGCGAAGCACAGACTAAGCCCATTAGCAATCACATCAGCATGGATCACACTGTAAAGAGATTGGAAGCAGCTATTCTAGAGAAGAAAAAGATTTACATGGATTTTAAATTTTCAAATGGATATGGGAGTGATTTAAAGTGATCAAATAAATGAGAAAAGGACATGGAGTTATTTTTCTATTGCTGTATAGCTTAAGAGAAAATAACCACTTCTTTCTACATCTTTGATTTTGAAAGCCCTTTGTCTAGAAAAGTCATTTTTCCTGTTTCTATGAATTCTGCATCTATTTCAAGCCTTCCTGGATAAGGAAATTAAAACTGTCCATGTCTTCCACCTACCAGAAGTTCAAGTAAGGCCTGACAAGCCACAGTCTGAGATCTTGTGTCGACATCTGTCTGAAAAGTCTATTAAATTTAGCTTTGAGGTGTTTTGAGGGCATTATTTTTAGAATCACAATAACTTTATTTATAGGCTTACAGTTTTCTGGATTGCTGCAATCAAAAGCTAAAATAGAGAATGCAGTAAGTGTCATGAAGACATTCACCTTCAAACATGGACTCACTCCAAATTTAATAATAGCTGCAAAGTTTGGGCATTACAGACTGAACTGTCAGGATCCATCATGCAGTTTTTCTCCCAGTTCATTGGTTGCTGTGACGGATGCATACAAAGTGACATATGTCACAGCTGGAACATGAGATCTGTTCCATAAAATTGAAATGCAAAGCCAAAGATAACTGCACTCCTTGGCCGTGTTTTATGATTGGGTTTTGTTGCTTTCTCTGATTTTGCTACAAGATCAAGAATGGCTTGGCCAGAACCCTTTTAACAAAACATTACTGAATATACTGCAGCTTCTAAATGCAAGAAATAGAAGGGGCGGGGGGGGAACTGTTCTTGTTTGCCAGGATTCTTTCTTTGTTTTATGTTTTTGCTAGGATTCTTTCATTGGTTTATGTTTCCTGTACTTCTAGTTATTGTTATGTGTATGAGAGTTAAAACTACCAGAATTACAGAATTTGCCTGCTTTGGTTGGTCTTGCACCAGGAGACATTAACACCAATCAAAATTGTGTTTTGTGGTAATAGAGTTAAGACAATGGAATACAATCTTTATGACACTGAGGACTTTAGAAATCCTGTTAGCTTGCTGTTCAAAGTTTGAGATGGCTCAAAAAGCATCCAAGAACTCTCCGCAAGTGGTTTAATGCCTCAAGAGGCATATCTAAATGCAAGCTTTCCATTACTCCAGAAACAAAATTTTGTTCATCAAGAGGAAAGTGCTTTCAGGGCTGAAGGGGAATTTGCTAAGTGGCCACTGAGAATACTTGGTAAGGCTTTTCCATATTACTGCACGGTAGACAGGGGAGTTCCTGAAGATGTATTGTTCAGCATGATCAGAGGTGGATTGTACAGCTATGACAATACAGCAATGATTAAACAATTATTTTTGTGAACATTTTGTAATGACTTCTCTCTAAGGATAACTGACAAATTGATAAACATATAGCTCCCTCTGTTGTATGAAATCCTCAGGACTTCTATCCATCTGGTGTAAATTGTATTTGACAGCAGCTTTCCCAGCAGAGCTGGTGACTTAGTCTTAAGTTTTGGATGATATGTTTCAATATAGTCCAATTACAAAATAGTCCCTTTTCAGTTGTCTGAAAAGCAAATAAGAAAAGACGATAGAACCGAATGCTACGTGTGTATGGGTCAGAGGCATCTTTCTGTTGAGATCAGTGGAATAGTCTACTTATGCATCATGTCTTGATGAAATACACTGTAAAGAAAACGGAAGGAATAAAATATCTCGGCTGTGTTAAATGAACATTTTACTTTCACGTTAGCATATTGACATTGTAATTTATCTTTGGTTTTGAAGCAGTAAAATTTAAAGTGAGATAAAAGTCAATAGAATTGAACTTACTTTTAAGGAGACTAATTTATGCTTGTCCTTGCAGAACAAAGAATATGTATGTCGGGGCCACGACTACGAGAGGCTGGAAGCCTTTCAGCAGAGGATGCTAAGCGAGTTCCCACAAGCCATTGCAATGCAGCATCCAAACCACCCAGATGACTCTATATTGCAGTGTGATGCCCAGTGTATCCTTCAATGAAAGGGCAAGCTATGATTAGAAGCACTGTGATAGAGCACAGAGGAGGAAGGTATTGAAAAGGTCATCAACTTGGATACCTCAGTTCCAAAGTGTCTTAGGTAGAGATGGATATGGACAAAACCATACCCCTGTCTACAGTAGACATTAACTGGGTCATTGTGCTACGTATTGTTGGAGAGAACGGTCACTTTTTATTCAGGGAGTAATGCAGGTCATATTCAATGTGTAAGGGAAATAGCTGTGCTTGGCCACATCTGCTTGGTCGCATCTGTCTTTTAGCCTTTACCAACAGCATTGCTGTAATGCACGTTTTGTGTCATTAAAAGTATTCCTTATACCTTCTCTTGGAGAATATTTTGTTTTGGCACAGATATTAATTCCAAAGTGTTATTTTCCATTGCTTTTATTTTTCACATCAGTATTATTTTTTTGTAGTCTCCGTTTCTTTTAAACTGCTGAATTATACCTAAGGCTTTGAATCTCATTCTTCTCATTGGTAATCTGTACTGTGATTTGATGCAACCAATACAATTCTATATACATTTAAGGACTGAACCACATAACATTTAATGGGTCTGCAGAGACTTTTGGAGAGTTTAGTCATGAGAACACCGCTGTTTGGCTTGTGTGACAACAGCAAGGACAGTGCACAGGACTTTAACCATAAGGACATTGTCAGCAAGTGAAATCTCCTGAAATGAGTTGCTGTTTCCCACTTGTCTTTCATAACGTGTGCTTTTCACTCGTTTGCTATAGAACACTGATACTTTCATAGACAGAGGGGTTGTTTGTGTGTGTATTTTGGTTGGTTTGTTTATGCTTGCAGAGATTTTGTCTGTAGCACTGAGGTTAAACTAGTTTAATTAAACTGGACTGTAAATTGATTAAATTAGGACAACATTGGTTTGCACACAAAGCTGAAGTATCTAAGGCAAAATTTATTGAAGAGAAATATTAGATATTTAGGTACCTATATGCATCAAGATCTACTAAAGTTCCTGCACAAATGAGGCACCTAGCTCTAAAACTAATAGGAAAGGGGTATTTTGCCTGCTGTAGGTATTTTGGATGTCTTACTGCATACTCTCTGCATCCTCAGGTATCTTCCTCTTTGGTTAATCTGGCTGTGAGGTACTGTAACTCTGTAGACTCTCCTGGTAGTTCTAGTCTAGTGTTCTGTTGTTTCACTTGCAAAAGAAGAATGAAACAAAAGAGGAGCGTGACTTTCTGAATTCACCATCCTGTTTCTTTCCACAGCAGAGATAGCTTTTCTCTTTGATGTCCTGTGGCTTTCTTTGACTACATAATCTACAGATTTACAGATATACGCAGTGACTCCCATCCCAGACAATATAGATGTGCTGCAAATGGACCGTGTCCCTGATCGCATAAAGAGCTTTTACCGAGTCAACAACATCCGGAAATTCCGCTATGACAGGCCCTTCCACAAAGGCCCAAAAGACAAAGAGAATGAATTTAAGGTAGAAGTAGTGAATAAGCCATGTTTAAGTGTTAATCTCTTCAAGGAGAATACTGTCTTGTTATTTTATGCTGATACAGTCTTCCAAGTAACCCTGATTTGATGGCCAAAGATACTATAGTAACTCAAATAACAAGCAGCTGTTGAGTCCAATGGTTACACACCTGACCTGGTTAAAGCATTGTCCAGTTTAAAGGTGAGTTATTTTAGTGCGAGGACAAATGCATTTTGAAGCATGGGGTTCTTTTGTTTGGCTGGATTTTTTTCTTACTGCCATATATGTCCACAATGTCATCTTGGTTCCCATGACAGAATTGGTGGTCAAACTTTAAAAATCCTAAGAAATGTTTACAGCATACTGAATTCTGGTTTTGTTGTTCAAGTGACTTTCAGCATGACGTTCTGCAAAGTAAGTTAATGCTCAGGAGGCTAATATTTTCTTTTCTGAACTTTACCCCCTTAGCATCTGTGGTAGGAGTACAGATGATGTGATTGTGATTCACTGTGCACCTCACATCCTCAATTACTCTTTGCAGAGCTTGTGGATTGAACGTACCACTCTGACCTTGACTCACAGTTTGCCTGGGATCTCTCGCTGGTTTGAAGTGGAGAGAAGAGAACTGGTAACATTCATAGTTCCTGTAACTGGGGTTTGAAATTATGAGTTACTGAGGGCATGGGATAGGCAACTTAAAACTCATTTGGCTGAAATCTTGCAGTTTAAAATTATGAAGTTTACCGATGATTAAGTATGTCCTTTTTCCACCACCTAGTCTATATAATTGCTGAATGTAACCAGGGGAATTATGTGAGGGAACATGACAGTATAATGGAGACAGCGCCAAAAGGACGGAATAATTGCATTGTTGCCATGTCTTCAGTATACAGAAAGAAGTTATCACAACTCGGTGACCTGAAATACAACATTGCCAACAGTAAAGTTTGTTAATGTAGCTAATTTTCTACAAAGCAGTAAAAAGTAAGAGAGATCACTGAACAGTCCTAGAGTATCATTTCATTACAAGGAAGATAATAAATCTCAGTGATGTGTCCATGGAATGAAAGTATATTTTATTGCCTTTGAGGTTGAAGTAAGTCCTTTGGAAAATGCCATTCAAGTGGTTGAGAACAAAAACCAGGAGCTGAGAACACTGATAAGCCAGTACCAGCATAAACAAATGCATGGTAACATTAATCTTCTCAGCATGTGTCTGAATGGAGTGATTGATGCGGCTGTTAATGGGGGAATTGCACGATACCAGGAGGTAAGCCAGGCTCTGCTTCTGAATTTAGTATCACCTTTTTTTCAATTTTATTTCCATTTCTGTTTCAAAAACAGTATGACTTAATAAGATAAGAAATTTTCATGTACATTATCTAAACGTGAGGTTAAAACCCATACTTCGTTATTCTGGATCAGTGCTTGCATAGGCATCCGTCAACAGGAGGCTCCAAAGGTGGCGATGGGATATCACATTGAAGTAGGTATGGTTGACAGTGGGGTTTCTCAAGAATGAAACTTGGCTTACCTCACTTGGAAATCCTCACTTGGCGGGTAAAAGTGTGAAGCAGATTTTTTTATACTGCTTACATGATAAATCCATTTTGCAGTAGAAGCAGTGGGACTCATGGTAATTGAGACTGATTTGGCCTGTAATCAGGAAAAGCCACTAATTCGTGCTACTCAACCATTACCTTTGCTAGCCTAATCTCAGACTCACTGTAACCCTAAAATGATCTTATACGCAGTATGTTATCTGGCATAATCTTTGGCAAGCTGTTACTTAAACTCTGCATTGCAAACGCTAAGTCTAGGGTGAAATACCAAAAAATGGCAGCAGCAGTCCAGGGCTGTGGGACATGTCTTCCCTAGAGAGCTGTGAAGAGAATGCTCTTCATGCTTTACATTAGTTACCACTTTATTCACTTAATTCCTTGAACTTTAGGCACTTACATGAAGGAAACTATATAAAATTCAAATAACTGGATGATACAAGGCTTAGTGGTATTGCTCATCACTATAACATGGGGAAACTTGGTCAGATTCATGATTCAACAGAATCATCTAGGTTGCTAAAACTGTACTGTAGCTTTACCTGGATCCCAGAGTGCTAAGAGCAATAAAACTGAGCTGCTGCTGTTAGCTTTAAATATATTTAGTTTTCCTAAGATTTTTGGACCTTTTCCTCTCATCCTTTGACACTAAGTTACGATGAAATATCTTCCAGTAAGCAGAAGACTTTTTTTTTTCTTTTCCTACAGGCCTTTTTTGATAAAGATTATATTACAAAGCACCCTGGAGACGCAGAGAAGATCACACAGCTCAAGGAACTCATGCAGGAACAGGTACTGGTTTTCAGATGCAAAAGAACATTGCTACAGTGTCTGGATTCATCAGCGGTCAGTCTAAACGTACCAGGTCCAACTGATTCATTCAGAAACAAAGAATTTTGGTACAGGAGATCTAAAGTACCTTTAAACAAAAAACAGGGGTAGATGGCCAAGGAGTCTATGAACAAGCCATTCACCTTATGGGACATAAGATGAAGCTCAGCTAAAAGTACATTAATTTTGTTGTCTCCATTTATTATCCAATACACATCTTGCTGCGTTTCAAGCCTGCCGTTCATTTTTGGCATTTTGAATTATGTCTCCCCAGTAAATTTCAAAGATAATCAGAGACGGGACAGTTCAGGCTTGAGATTAAACTGGCAGAGCTACATAGGAAAACTTAATGCCTATTTATATTGTCTGCAGTTTTATTTTTCCTTAGTGTCTCCATGAAACATCTTGGTAGATTAAGCTAGCTGGATGCTTTGATGGGAATGAAATCAGAAAATCGCATCCCTCTTAACTGAAAGTTTGGCAAGATATACTCCATTAAACAATGTGTCCAAGACTGAATAGAGAGCTACTAGGCCTGTTTTCTTCCAACAAATCACTTAACTGCATTTCAGATTTCCCATCTGTAAAATAAAGATAATGCTTATCTCCCTTCAGTCCTCAAGAGAATGTTTGAAGATTAATTAGTTATTGTTTGTACAGACTTTGGATCATGTAGGGAATTATATACATCTTAAGCCTGCTATCATTACTATTTTCTTTCATCTGAGAGCTTATATAATCTCATTCAACTGCTAATATTATATGTTTGACCTTTGAAAAAGTGACCTTTAAAAATAATGAGCAACAGAAAGAGTGACTATGCATGCCACACTGCCACTGCTCAGCTCAATTATCAGAAACTCCTTTTAGAAATCTCTGTTGGCAGCTTTGACCCCTTCTCTGACACTGGGTCGAAGGAATTTTCTTTGTCACAATGCATTATCTGAGTAAGGACGTAAGGCTGTTCACTCTGGAGAGGGAATCAATCTGGTAATTTTTTACAGTTATCTCTTAACAAAAGTAATCCAACATGACATAAATGTACTTGTCTTGCACTTAAAGTACTTGTTGAAGCAATATGAACTTGCCAGGTCTCCTAGGCTTGCTTAATTATCAGCAGTCTTGTAAATGAACAGTGGTATATTTTACAGTACTTTCTTGCACACTGACAGAACTGCAGGACAGGCTTCTATCTGTTAGACACAACTTACTTGGTTTTGTGATGTTACATTTTCTTTTTAACAGGTACATGTCTTAGGAGTGGGTCTGGCAGTCCATGAGAAATTTGTACACCCAGAAATGCGTCCCCTGCATAAGAAACTGATAGACCAGTTCCAGATGATGCGATCCAGTCTGTACCATGTAAGCTGGCAGTCATTTTTCCCATTTTGAATTATGCAGTTATTATTAAATTTCTGTCAGTTGCAGTAAGGTTCACAAAAACTGTGTGGATACAGCATTGATTGAACCTACTGGATTGCCAAATTATCAAAAGAATTCTTGATTTTTGTGCAAGAAGGAACTCCTAGTAAGTATGTTAACTTAGCCTTTAATTTAAACTAGAATTGTTAATATTTGTATGTTTTTTGTTGTATCATGAAATAATTGTAAAGCTTAATTTTCAGTTACCGTCTCACATAGCAGAAAATGATGGAAAACAGAGGAAGAAAGATTATCAGAAAAGTGTTAGATGTTGAGCTCTTCAAAAGAACTGCCATCATGTGTAGTAGTATGACATGGGTTAGGCCCTCCAGAGTTGTTTTTATATAGACAGGGACAGAAATTCCTGTTGGTTACTTTAGGCATCCAACCCTGGTGACCAGGACATGCACTATTATGGCTCTATAGTTCCTATACAGTCAATGGAACTGCCTCCAGAGCATGGTTCACACCACCGCCTGTTATATACCAGAAGTACAAATACCATCCCCTAAGAATGATACCTTTCCTTCTATGTGTGCTCTGCTGTACGTTAGTATTCTGAGACAACCATGCTTGGGACATCTTTGCCAGGTGGGTCTCAGAAATTTGCAGTGCATTCTCCTCTTCCTGGTATACTGAAAGCTTTATGGATACCTAGAAACTATCTTGAACATCATCACAACCAAACTAAAGGATATCTTTCTCTAATGTAAAAGTATTATTTGAAATATGTGTGTTAGCACTTTACTTTCCAACTGGAGTATGTATTTTGTAAGGTAGATTCTAACTTGAAGGCTTTTTCCTCCATTCTTAGGATGGCCAGAAATAACAGCAACAGAATTTTAAAATATGGCCTTTCTCTTTCAAAGCAGATGAGATGCATACAGGTCGCAGTTGCCAGTTTGAGTTCACTACCTTTCTTGAGGGTTTGGACAAGATCTGTATTTTTGAGTCCACATTTCTTTTTTGAAAAATGTAGGTGGCTGTAATTTAGGCCACACTATGCCTCTATTTTCCTCCCAAATTCCTGAAATAGTGGCTAGAAATTCCAAAATTCCTGAAATAATGGCTATTGAGATTAAACAGAGAATGGGGTTGTAAAACACTGAAGCTCTTTATGCTGTGGAAACACAGGATAACTGAGGATAACTGTAGAGAACATGGAAACAGATCAGGATTTTCCTGAGAAGAAAAGCTGTAATTTTCCATGACCAACTTAGTTAAAGTATGTTTCCTTTGCAGGAGTTACCTGGTTTGGATAAGCTGAGTCCGGCCTGTTCTGGTACCAGTACACCACGCAGCAATGTTCTGGTTTCGCATGGACCTATGAGCCCAGAGAGCATAAAGCTGGTGCATCGACACAGGTGCCCTGGTTTTTTCTACTGAAATATGTAGGATCTCTGCACAGTGTTGCATTAAGATCCAAGGATCTAAGAAGTGGTTAACAGTACTGCAAGAGGAGCAGGATGAGTTTTGGCAGAAGTGCCTTTCGGCTTCATTCAGTGCTAATTATTAAAGTTTGAGGATTGGAATCAAAAAGTTGAGAAATCCAATTTGCAGCAAATGCTGAACACCTCCAGGTATTACTCCATCACTTTACTTACTGTAGAGGCAGAGACACACATCTGCCGCTCAGATCTCCAGATGGAGTCTGACTTCGGAGGTTCCAACTTCTCCTACTTCTGTTATGCAAACAGCAAATAAGTGGGTCCTTATCTACCATAAAAGGTAGATTGTTTAGATTGCTTGTTTTAGAACCCAACTCAATATGTACCCATTTTTAAGGATCAAAAACTGTTCACATCATTGTTTTTTATAATTCTGATCAAATTGGATCCCAAATATAAGAAAGGCTGCCAAGGTGTTTTGATCAGTATACCAAAAAATGGCTCAGCCTTCACAGAAACATATGAAAATGTGGATGCTTATTCAAACTGAATACCCATCTATAAAAACTGAGATAATGATTGAGGATAAAAATTGGGATTTTCAGGGCAAAAGAGTGGTTTTGTATCCAGCCAAAATTGCTTAATTGAAAATGTACATATCCATGCCAGTATGAAAAATGTGACAGGAACGTCACTGAGGTTATGAAACTTTAATTGTTCTTCCATGTTTATTTCTCTTGGTGGGTCTACATAGCTTAGCTGTTTCTAAAGCCTGTCGTGAAAAGCTGTGGGAACTTGGTCTTGACTACATAAACCCAGGATGGCGATGTTCTTTTTACTATTAAAATTGAGTAGCTCTCATACTACTTTAGTGGCTTGGCAGTTGACAGTTGGTGTCTACGTATTTGTGTATGTGATTCAGAGTGACAAAGAAAAAATTAATTCCGTGACTGAGATCAGGGTGCAGGCTGCACACCAGCTGGGCTGTATTAATTTACTGTCAGCTGCAAAGTTGCTTTCAACTATAATGCTGAGGCCCAACAGATGCAATAAGGAAAACTGTATTTTGACCTGTGTGTCTTGTGCTTGGCTCCTTTTGGAAGCTGCTCCCACTCATCGTACTTCAGTGTTAAAAATGAGAGTGGTTTCACAATGTTCTGTTATAAACAAAACAAACAGGCACACAGCATCATGACGTGATGTTATCCTGGCTTTGGATTCTGAAATTCTACATCCTAAGTACTGTGTTGTCTTATATGTAATTTATTGTCACGTCTTTCATATTTACTCACATTTATGGATTTCTTTAAGCTTATTGGGCTGACTTTTCAAAAGTGACATCTAGTGATCTAAAGCAGTAGGTAACTGTAGGCACTTACTAGCTTGGTAAAAATCAGGCTTCATAAATTAAAATGAAGGTTCAAAAAATAATTATTCCCTTGTTCTGTTTCTGTTTTCATTCCAGCCCACTGAACTTGCTTGGTTCAGTCCGACACTCATCATCCTCTCTGTCGTCCCACACCTCCAGTGAAACAGGAAACCTGGTTATCCTGACAGACAGTTCTGTGGGGGAGACTCCTGAGGATATGTACCACATGCAGGTACAGCTCCCGCACAGCCAGGAGCAGTTCTTAGAAACCGCACTGAACATGCCCTGGAGGATTATGCTTAGGAGGAGTACACTTTACCTATGCACATGCTTAGATCTGTCCTGGGATAGTCGTCTCAAAGAACTGAATAGGTAGAATATAACATTGTTCAAGAAAGATGACAGAGTAATTTGGGAAGAAATCTTCTGTATTTGTACAGAAAGTTGATACTGTGGTCCAAGATCATAGTGTTGTTTTCAGAAAGTGAGATTTTAGTTGGCATGTTATTTATCTGACCTTTCAACAGAAGCAGTTAGTATTGCTCTTAGTTTGTGGGAGAGTGAAATTAGTCCCACAGTCCTGAGCGCAGATCTATAGTGGCCTGCGCTGAAGCTGTTTCCTAGACAGAGGCTACGCTGGGTGACCTGAGACAGGTAAATATCTAATGCACTGATCCACTCAGTTCTCTCTCGATGATTTCTCTGCCTCCTGCAGCTTGTTTACCCTAACTCCAGGTACCAGGGCTCAGTCACCGACGTCTCTGTTTTATCCTCGTCCCAGGCTAGCCCTTCCACCTCAAGCTTGAGCTCTACTCACTCGGCACCGTCTCAGATGATTAACTCTGCCCCTTCCAGTGCTCGAGGTAAGAATGGATGGGCACAAATGAAGGGTTAACTGGATCTGCAGGCATCCTCTCAACCTGGCAACGTTGTTGGCTTATTGGTGAAAGACCACCTACGCTGAAATACACCACTGTTTCTCTTTTGGAGCTGTAAATGCCTCTTCAAAAATTATTTCTTAAGAAACGTTTTTCATTTTCCAGAAGTGGATTTAATAATTTTTTTTTCAGCATTATTTGGATTGTATCTCTAACAGATGCTGGTTTCAGGCAGTTGAATTTCATGATGATTTCTATTGTTCCACCAGACAACTGTGGCAGGGAATCTAGAGGAAAACAAGAATAGTCTTTGGTACAGTACTTAAAAGAGAGAGATCATGAAGACAGAGGTGAAAAAATCATTTTACATGTTTAATGAGATTATGGCACAAAAAGGAACTTGAAGCAGTTTAGCAGAAATGTATGCATACAAAAGCATATGTACACAATGAATGTTGAAAGGTACAGATTTTAAGTATTGGAGTTAAAGAAGGGCTTCCCTGCTGGGAAATTCTTGAAGAAAGAAAAAATGTAACAACAGACTCTAGGGGTACTCATACTGCCTTTGCTGTTACAGTAGCTGGTCTTGATACTGCTAATCATTTTCTTCCCAAGCCTCAGAGCTGAAGCAAAACCACTCCGTGCAATCCCCTGACTTTGGTAACTTCTATTCAAGTTTTTTTTTTCCTTTCATTTTGGATTCTTACTTGCAGGTTCATGAATTCCTATACCTCTTTTCACAGGCATCTGATGAAGGTATCCAGGATATAGTCAGAGATAGAGGCTGTTATTTAAATCTTACCCCTTTTTCCCATACAGTGGAACTGTATGTCTCCTTATGGACAGAGCATACAGAGAAGGGCCCTTTCTCTCAGGCCAGCTTGTTTTGTTTTGTTTTGTTTTTTCTCAATCTTGCAGTAAAATCTTAATTGACTGGCTGTTGTTACAGCACAGATGCATCAAAGTGATTTAATTGAAGGATCAGATGGAGTAGGAAGGTGAAAAATGGACATCTTCATATAAAGGCAAATAGCTTCACTAATTACCAAGGGCTGGAAGGAAAATAATGATGATTCAAATGGTAAAGTAACTGGATGAAACTGGCATTATAGGAAAGCGAAGATGGAACTGAGTTACAGGGCTATCATGTCAGGAAGATGTCCTTAAATGTCAGCTGGCATATGAGGTCTGAATCTTTTGGAGGATCTGAGGCATTTTGGTGCTCATAGTATTTCAGGCTGTTTTCCACTTTAAAAGTCCAGCGCTCACAGTGACAGGCTGTGACAGTCTTTCTGAGCTTGATGACTTCGCAGCATCACCAACTTCCCTCTTTACTGTATTCTTTGCTGTTGCTTAGAAACCAAAGTGATGAGTGCTACGAAGAGTACTGTGCTGATGCGTGAGCCAACAGCACCTCCCAGAGATGAGAACTAGACAGTGTAAATGACCACAAACGAGGAAACAATAAGAGAAGTAATGATTTTGAAAAAATACTTCAATATATATATCTGTTTGATTCTTCACTTACTAACATGTTTTGATAGCCTATGATACAACATTTCTTCTCTGCTAGTTTTGTTCACTTTTAAGTTAGGTGAGCACAGCTTTCTGACATTACCCACTGATTATGGGACTTCACTTCTAGTTAAGTCCCAGCTGCTCTCTGTTTCACAGTGTGCAAGTCACTATTCTGGTTATTATGACACAGCTGTCTGGAATGGAGTTGTTCGTAATGAGAAAAAGCCCTTACACTTAAGTTCCACTGTGGTAATACAGCTTTGTTTTTCTCCTGGGTGTTTTTTCCTTTTGTTTTGTTTTTTAATTGGGTGAATTTGATGCTTGTGAAAATGAGAGACCAGTATCACTGGCTGGAGCAAGGTACTTCACAAACATTACATGTGCAGCTCTGCCAATGCACCTCTATCTTTTTTTTTTTTCCTTTTTTTTTGGTATTTATTTATATTCTTTTTAATTTAGTGCTGGTGAAAGGTGCTGGATTGACAACACTGGAGGCTGAAGCCCTCTATTTATCCACAGAACAGATACAGCATGGGCGGCAGCCGTGCAAGCTTCCCCACGCTGCCCCCACCAATGTGCCTCATCTCTGTCCTGGAGGGACCACCTCTAGAGGTGAGAGGATAGTTCAGTCGCCATGACCCATCCAAACCTTGGCCTTTCTGCTGAGACTGCCAACAAAGCTACAATAGTCACGATGCTGCAGTTAACCACTTTTCAGACGGGAAGTATACGAAGGCCAACAATTCATTTCGTACAGGCCACCTAAATTTATCAACTTAGCATCTTTGTCACCTGTGGCTTTAACCTGAGCATGGTTATCTAGGATTTCAAGGTTTCTGTCAGATCTTTAAATGCTCCTCTCATTGACTCTATCGTTAATGTAGAGGTGAAAAAAACACTATCCCATTTTCCAGATACTTATACCACCTTCTCTGTTTAACTGCAGAGTCCTTTCTGGAGCTCAGCCACTAGCACTGTTCTGAGGAGATGGGTATCTTTGTAATATAGATTAGTTCCATTAGTGACCAAAGCAAGCCATGGCCATTTGTATTAAGAAACCAGCAGGATACTTCCAATTCTCCACTTCCAAAAAATGACCATTTCATTGATGTTTAAAACAGCAACACAAGCAAATTATTTGGCTTGTCCCAAGAAAATAATAAAGGCATTAGTCTAAATTTTTTTAAAGGATAGTCAAGACAGTAGATTAATGATTTATCATTGAAGAGCAGATCGAAGCAGCAAACCTTACACTAGTTATAATACACGCAAGTTAGAGCAAAAGTCTTAAATAGAATTGTAATCAGAATACAGTAAGAATTTTCTAATTCTGTGCTAATGATAAAGACATTACTAGTTACTCTGTTTTTCAGATTAACAAGTATGTATCTCAGTTTTCACCTGGCTTGACCATTGTGTAGCTTCTTCCCAATCAAGAAAGCAACACCGTTGTTGTATGGCGGATCATTAAGAAATTCAGAGGTTGTTTTGGCTTCATTCGAGGTGGCTCATGAGGCACTGCTCTAACCTTACTGGAGTTAAAAGATTATGTAAGCCCATGTTCATTAAGCAGAAATTGTAATGCAAAAAGGCCTGGAAAAACCTAAGAGCGGGTTAGGTTTTTTTCAGTAATGTTATATAAAATATGGTTGTGACTCCTCCGATGCACTCTAAAGCAACTCCCACTTGACACTTGATGACCCACCTCTTAAGGCATCCCTACTGCTTCCTCAACACAGCCCCCTTTTTAAGGTGTAGAAAATGAGTCCTGGTGGCTTATTCAGTGCTTGGCAAGAACCCATATACTTAGATTAAAAACTTCGTTCTTAAAGCAAAAAAAGTTATGATTTGGTGCAGGAGTGAACTGTTTTCATAAGAGTAATGAAAATGATCAATCAGGAGAAAAATTTCATTGAGTTTGGAGTTTAACTACAGTAGTTGTCAGTTTCATTCCTTAAAACCAAGACTTGTCACAGGTAGATTAACATTTTCATAATTAAAAAAGAAAAACTACCTCTGGCTTCAGCATAGGTATTCCTTTCTCATTAATGGGATGTACAGTGTTGCACACATCAAGTATACCAAGGTACACGCTAAAAGGAGTAAGCCCTGATACATGCTGCAGCATTTTATATAGCCACTGGCTGCTGTGGAAGCTTTTAAAAGCTTTTTTTGACTTTGTTTTTTAAGTTTTGCCGGTCCCTGAAAGAAGCCTTAGTGATTGTGCTCTCTCTCTCTTCAGAGAAGCAGGCCTGATTATTAATAAAACTTCAATTATAGCCACTCCTCTTGCGGCCTACAATTCAGAGCTATCAGTACTTAATTTTGTTTGCGGACTGCATACTTGGCATAATCTGTTACAATTTTTATAGCTATAGTGATTTACAAATTTAGGGTACCAAACAGCAGAGCTGTTTTGTAAACTAGACTCTGCCACCATATTTAGCACATGTGGGATTTTTCAGGTCATGCAATGCAAGGTCTGTGGAAACTCTAATCCTATATAAACTGATGGCACATAGAGGTGGTTTGCATCTTAGACATAAAAGAACAAGGATGGCAAGATGAATAAAAGGGAAAAGTTTACAGTGTAGGTTGTGCTGTGATGTACTTCTGGGCACACCTAAAAGTTCAGCGTCCTTGCATCTGTCATGCAGAAACAGGACTATCTGTGATGTGTGAGTAAAAGAGACTCAGCATAAAGCGTTAACACTGTGTTCTCCAAGCTGATATTGTATATAAGAGCAAATAATGTTGTCTAATTACGTTTCTGTTTTATGTCTGGGGAGAAAATGAGTTCGGAACTAGAATGCAGATACTCTGCAGCTGTTCATGTCGGGGTGGAAGCGTAGATTAATCTGCCACCCCTGATGGAATTGTTGCAATTGTAGGACATTATCCTGCATTCTGCTGGACACATTGTTCCTTCCATTGTGTGCTGAATATCAGTCCCCAAAACTGCATGTTTGCTTTTGCTGGGGTAAAAGCTGCATTAACCAGCACCAATGCCTTTGCTCATATGTCAGAGTGCTGTTCAGGTAATGTGTGTGGTTGTGGACTAAGTTTGCAAAAGGGGGCATGTATTCCCCAAAAGCCGGCATGGCTCTGTAATGCGCTGTGTGCTGCCATCTGTTAAGTGCGTGTTTGTGACGCAATGAAATAATCAGTGCAAATTACAGCTCACTCCAGCAGCTTCAGAACATCAGTTCCTGCCTAATATTGTGCATCCCAAGGGATGCGTGTATCAGTATTATCAGACTTCAGGAAGTCACTAATGAGAATCATTCTTCTGGCAAATCCATTGTCAGCTGTTGCCTATCAGAAGGCATATTGTTATGTGGCACTCATCTTGAAGGACAGGAGTCCCAAATAAGTCCACATGCCAGGAAGCTGTTTACATAAAAGACCCCGATATCTTAAATTACAGCTGTACAGATAACTAATAGTTAAGTCAAGCATATTCCTCCTGTGTAACCCTAAGCATTGGTAAATTTCCTGTTGTCATAAAATGTCTCAGTATAGCAACATGTTCAGCAGTAATTACACATTACCCAGTGGCATTACAAGCACAGTGCCACCCAGATTTATAGAAAATTCTGTTTATTATTGGGTTTTGTTTTGCTTAAAGAGGAAGCTAACCTCTTTAGTATCACCAACTAAATAGCAACACCTCAGATTATCTCTACCAGAACTGAGGCATGAAGTAGCTTCCTGTAGCTTCCTGCTTTAACTGAATGGTGTATCTCAAGCTTTTATCCCTTTCTTCCATGTTCAGTCTGAAAATGCACAATTTTATGGCATTTGTATAACTCTACAATACTTTATGGGCAAGGGAGCATTAGGCACTGTACAGCACAGCCACAGCTGATTCCACACAGATGCCCACTTTTTTTGTCTGGTTTAAGAGGAAGCACTTTGCAACATACAACTAGGGACGCATACATCTTATACACCTTACGTGGTATGTCCTTAATTGTATATAACAAGCCAGTTCTTATTCCATCCTCGTGCTATGCAACCCACCAACAGTTAGCTGCTTAGTGGGCTCAGCACCATGTTTTCTTGAGTCCTGTAAGATCATCCGTCTGAATAAATTGCAAAGGAGGACTAGATCACTGGGCATGCGGAGACATGGCTGTTGTTTGTCACGTGTACGTGATTATTCTCACTTGTTTACAGGCTCTCCCTCTCTACCAGATAAGTACCGCCACTCTCGGGAGATGATGATGTTGCTGCCAACCCATCGGGACCGACCTAGCAGCGCCATGTATCCCACAGCTATCATGGAAAATGGACAGGTATCAGATGTAATTTCTTTTATGTCAGTTCAACCACCTGAAACTGTGACTTTCTTTCTGCTATTTTTGACCACCTTAAAGCTTTCCTTTTTATTTTTGGAAAGCACAACTTACTTAGGATCATTTGCAGAGGCAAAGCAGAACTTTTCGTATGAATCACCCACCCCCTAGAGCCACCCACTTTGGTAGTCAAGCGATACAAATTGTAATGATTGTTAAAATTGCAGATATGCCCTGTGAAAATGGACTCTGCTTACTTCCCATCTTTATCCTATGAGCCCTGGTCCACTGCAAGTAGTCATACCATTTTATTTATTCATTCTTCTAGAACCATGGCTGTCCTGCACTCTAGCATCAAAGTTGATTCTACATAGCTTTGTGGTGATTGCCATATTCTGTATGATGGTATCAAAATCCATGAGAGGCTGAAATAACATACTGATACAGGGTCTCCAAACAATTTGTGCCTGTATCTACTACTTTCTCTGGACAAACTGAAAATTCAGAGTGTGCCTACATGTATGCATTTTAATCTGGCCCTGGCATGCACTTTTGAAGAAAATCTCCTGATCGTGCCCACTTACCACGCTTCATGTCACATTGTGTCTCAGAGCATGCAACCTCAATTCTTTCAAATGAAACCAGAGCAAAAGGTAAGCTCCAGAAGGGCCCATGCATTTGAGCTGATAGTGGGCACAAGACCAGGCTAGAGCTAGTTTGAAGTAACTCCTCCAGAGAACACTAGCAACATGAATTGTGGGCCCTCAACACTGTTACACCCTAGAGATCCACTTGTATTGCTATTGTGGACATAGCCTAAGGTTCGCATGAATTGTTTTGTTAAAAAACTTCCTTTGCTTAAAAAAAGCAAACAAAAAGCCCGAGGGTTCTGCACCAGTTGGTCTGTAACTTTTTTTACTTTTCTTTGCTAACTTTCTTCTCCCTTAGCCTCCAAATTTCCAGCGCGCCTTGATCCAGCAAATGATTGGACCATGCAAACCTTGCAGTGATCCCAACCTGTCTGTGGCTGAGAAAGGTACTCTTTTTCCTAGGTAGCATGTATGCTTTCTAAAATATTATTACTCTGGTCATGCTGCAGCAAATAACAAATGGGCTTCTACATTTCCTGGCAGAGTACGTTCTCTCACATTTTTTTAATTAACAGTTTAATTAACTGGGCCTTCTGCCAACCTGTAGTCACTTCAAATCATTCACAGAAGGGTGGAGTTGCACAAACCTCTTCATTTCAGAAAGCTTTCTGAGTTTAGCATTTTGCTATTGAAACAAATCCTGCAGCCTTTATTAAGCAAAACTTCCAAAGCGGTAAATGAGAAATTAACTGAAAGAAGAGTGCAAGATTTGGATTGTATATTTAAATAATGAGATATACTGCTTTTTTTAATATGCATTTATTGTTCAAAATATTAACATTTCTTGTAATCCCTCTCTGAGGTAGTTTTATATTTATTTAAGCTTATCATTAGGAATGTATGCTTTTTTAAGTCATTGCTTTTAAAAAAATAGGCAGAGCCCTTGCTGAAAAAAAACATGAAAGAAAAGAAAGTTAGTTGGTTTGGTGTAACAGAAAAGGAGGAGCTTGCAAAAGGGGTGCCATGGACAAAGTGATGGGCTCAAAAAATTATCAGAAAGGCAGCATTCTGAAAAAGCAGAAGGTGACAAAATTCACAAGTCAAAATCTGAAATAAGGAGGCTGCCTAAGCAAGCAACAGTCATGTGTATGGCTGGGAAAAACGGTATCTTAAAGGATTTTTAAGGCCAGGAAAGACCATTGCAACTCCCTAGTCTGACCTACACAATGCACTCCGTTAGACTTTTATCAGCATTTTTGTTTCAGTAACTGTGCCTGAACTAAATTGTATCTTTCTGACAAAAAAATCCAGATTTTATTTCAGAATTTCTAATAAACCAGAATCCACTACTTTAACAATGTGACAACCTTACAGAGCGATCCAGATTGAAACCAAAAGCCAACGTACTGTTCTGAATAAATGGCAGGGTGATGACTTGATGACAAGAATGAATGATGACAACAGAGAGTTAAGACTAGGGGTGAGGGATTAAGAGTTCCATCTTAGCCATGTTAGTTTGAACTGAACATACGACAGAGGCAGTGAGATCTTTATACAGGACAGGAGAAAGGTCTTGAAAAGGAAGGTAGATAAATATTTATTACCTGTCTAGGAAAAAGACTTGAATTTGTATTTGTGGGTGATATCGTGCAAGAGTGTAGTATACAGCGCAAAGAGAAGGGGATCAAAGACAGAATCCCCTCCAGAGGCCCAAAGAAGCTATAAAAGACACAGGTGATAATCAGTAATTGTTCTTAGGAGATGGCGTGACAGGAATCCCAGCTCTTCAGTCAGGTTGGTAGCATAAATGCAGTTACAGGCATTTTTTTGCAGCCCTTGAGCCCTCATCGTTCTTTTTAAGTCAGGATGCCATCTGCCTTGGTTTTTGTTAACAGTCATGCCCTGTGAATTTACCCACCCCCTTCCTTGCCATGTCAGAAGCGCTGCTCAGTAATTCTCATTGACAGCAGGGTGACATCCATCGCCCAGAGCAAAATGGTTCAAGTGCTGCTTCCCTGCTAATTAAACTCGGCCACCAAGCCACTGAACACTGTTATAGAGAGAGAGATGGGCTAGGACAGAGCACTAGGAGCTCCCTGGTTAGGTTCCTCCCTGAAGCGTTTTGGATCGAACACTGGTTTTCACAGGCAGCAGCCACTCCAAAATCATCTGACCTTAGGATGATTTCCAGCATTCCTAAACACTCAAAAGGCTGTGACTGAGGGAACACTGAGAAAGTATAAACGGATTACACACTGGGGTACCATGCTCTCTTCTTCATGGTCTTCTACTGCATCTCAGTGTTTTAAAAAAAAATAAACCAAAAAACAAACAAGCACAACAATCATTTTACAGGGCAAACAAATCAGGTTTCGTTCTGTCCTTTTCACTTGATGCTGGTGTATTGCAGGAGAGAGTAGTCTGGCTGGCACTGTTACGCATCTGGTCCCTCTGTTTTAGCCTTCTGACACCAGTTGCAGTAGTGCAAATTGGAGCACTCTGGCAAGTGTACAGGGATGCTCAGAAAATTCATCTAAAGCCACATTACTTGTGTTGAGATGTAGCCCTTGGTTTGAACCTGTTCTTTGTCAAGATTCTTAATGTCTTCTTTGCATGCCTTTCTCAGTTTGAGGGTCTCTCTTTAAAAATGACATTTACTTTCGTACTTTATGGGCTTCGTTTTGTCTGACGAAGCTGTCACTTTGTGATCTTTTTTACTTTAGGGAATTTTAGGTCTTGGGGAGTCTGTGTTCATGCTAAATCATGAACTAAGGAGGAAAAAAAAAAAAAGAAAACAACAATGAAGAAACTTTTCAAAGTCATTTTAGAAAAGAAATGCATCAAAAATGGCTGCAGGCATTTTAATTAAGGAGAAATCCTCTTCAGATATCAAACTCCATGTTTATTTCTCCAGGCTTCCATTTTCCAAACTGAAGATGGAAAAAGCTATTTTTATCTCAGTTTTCTTTGGTAGGCTCACTGAATTACTTTGTTTTCCTTTTTTCTTTGCTAATCTGAAAAAATTGCTTATTTGTTTTTAAATAAACATACAATTATTGTATGTCTCTCAGAATAAATCAAGTCTTGCAGTGTGTCTGGAAGAAAGGAAGGCGCATTTTAATACTGTTTAATGTTGACAGAATTCTCAAGATCTTGAAAAATGTTCATGTTAGAAAGAAGCAGCTTTCATTTCTATGAAAAACCAAACACACAAAGATCATACTCATAGCTGTTATATGAGGAAAGCCTTCCTCTCTATATACTTCCTGATTAACAAAGATTTGATCTCTTCACGTGACTTTGTAATACAAGGAGTTTGAACTGCTGTCTTTAAATATTTTGTGATCAAAATTCTTAATCAACGCTGTAGCTTAGTAAATCAGGGCTTTAGAGTCGTGATTTCTTTTGTAACAGATTGAGGT
This sequence comes from Cariama cristata, assembly GCF_000690535.1. Taxonomy (NCBI): domain Eukaryota; kingdom Metazoa; phylum Chordata; class Aves; order Cariamiformes; family Cariamidae; genus Cariama; species Cariama cristata. The sequence continues at coordinate 26,196 of NW_009604000.1, forward strand.
GTAATTTCCCTCATGTCCTTTATTCAGTCTTCACTTAGCCACTGTAGTGCAGCAACAGGCCTTCCTGTGTTTCATGAGGGTTCTGCCACATGTTCTCTTCTGCTCTGTCACCATTTACCACCAAGTAGGACAGCTCAGAACTGAGATCTAGCTGCCATTCCATCAATGAGACTTCATTTTTACTTACTTGCTGGTTTGCAAAAAAAACCCAGCAGAGTTCTACTGCTCTTCAAATTTGCTAGAAATGAGCCAAGGGGATCATGGAGGGGAGATGGGCAGACTAACACTACAATCACCTAACTCCCGCTTCCTTAACAAAGCAACCTATAAACTTAACACACTGATGTCTTTGTATGCCTTCAATCCTACTTAACCATTCACCAAGTCCCTAGAATCTGTCTCTTTACTGCTAAAGAGCACACTTGGAAAGCCAGTCCTTCTGGCCCCAAGAACTCCCTGGTATGTTACCCAAGTTAAATCTGTTTCAATCCTTCAGCTGTGCCAGCAGCGCCCAGCAGCTGGAGCCTAGACAGCGGAACCCGAGAGGCCCTGCCATTCCTGTCTGCCCACGTTGGGAGCATCTTGGCCCCACCAGTGCCTCCCCGAAGCCTGCCCCATGGTAAGGAAATGCCCAGCAGGCCTGCTGCAGAATGCCTGCAGTCATGCACAGATAAATCTAGACCACCTGAAAGCTGACCTTAGCCTTCCCCCTGCCTCCACCTCCCTGTAATAAACAATGAGAAACAAAACCCCCAAAGTCTTTCCTGGTCTGCTAGGTTAGCCCTGGACAAAGTTTTCAATTCTGTTTTTTCCAAAAATCTTCAATTTTTTTGCAGTCCTTATAGTAATACGGACTTGCCCTGATTTGGGGACTAGATTTAGGTGTGTGAGGGTTGAAGTTTGGCCTGGCTTCTTGCCAATGACCTTCTTCAGCCATAATTTAAGGTTACAAATCTATTAAATGAAACTTCAAATGTTCATTGTTTACGAGCCTGTTGCCTTGCCATGAGATCCTTAATAACAGGGGTGGGTGGAAATCTATCTTCTTGTTAGCATTTTGTGTGTGACAGATGCACCCCACAGTATCTGTCGGAAAGGATGCCCTAGGTTGGAGTAGAGTTACCAGCATTTGGAGCTGTTGCCTGGCATTACAGAGTCTAAAACGCCAGCTCTTTTGCTGCAGTGAGGCAGCACAAGTCTGCATTTCTGATCCTTGTCTCATTCCAGGACACTACTCTCTGCACTTTGATGCCTTCCACCACCAGCTCAGTGATGCTCCTCCGGCACTGCCTGCACGAACATTGCGCAAGGTAAAAACGAAATGGCAGGAGAGCAGAAAGGGATGTAGAAGGAAAATAACAGGCTCCTGAAGGAATCCCCCTGCTCTGTTCCCACCAAGCAGCTTTTGAATATACAAACACTATTTTTAACATGCTAGTAACTTACACATGAGAAAATCCACTGAAAGCTCAAAGTATTCCAGAGTTGAATTCTATAGAAATAACATGTGTTGTAGGCCCTTCCACTTTGCTTCTTTGTATCCTATGCTGTGACTTCAGGCACTCTGATTATCACCTCAACTACTGTTTCTTTAACAAATAGCTCTGGTGGTGTTAAGCACACTTGTCTGTCCACAAGAGGTACTTCCGTACAAGTCATATAAACCAATACTCATTGGCATTTTGAACACAAATGGAACTGCAGCATTGTTAACATCACTGTCAAAACCTGAAATGTGGAACAACACACAAGATGCAGCATTGCCTCCTTTGTCAATTTTAACCTGGTTTTGTTTTTTTCCGAACAGTCCCCTCTTCATCCTATCCCTGCATCACCCACCAGTCCACAGTCTGGTCTAGATGGAAGTAACTCCACTTTATCCGGCAGTGCCAGCAGTGGTGTGTCTTCCTTGAGCGAGAGCAATTTTGGACATTCTTCTGAACCACCTCCTCGCACAGACACCATGGATTCTGTCCCCAGCCAGGCCTGGAACACTGATGAAGATCTAGAGACACCCTACCTCCCTGTTAGGTACAGTCTCTCTGAGCCTGATGTCCTAGAGTCGCTCAAATCCCAGCCATGCCGAAGCCACTCTGCTCCATCTGGAGTCATTCCTCAGGACACCATGGACCCTCCTGCTCTACCCCCCAAACCTTACCACTCCCGGCTGCCAAACATGGAGAATGAGGAGGGGATGATAATTGAAGATGATGACAAACACCGCCCACTGCATCGTAAAGTGTCCCAACCAGTGAGTGGTGGAAAGGAAGAGCAGGCCAGGGTAGCATGGGAGCATGGAATCAGTGAGCAGTAGGGGTAACTCCTGGTAAGCAGCTTGTGCATCGTCATTCCAGGTCTGATTACAAAGGAGAGAGATAAGGACTCGGAGAACAGCAAACCAGTTTTCTACTGCCGCAAGTTTATGTCTGGGGCCCACAAAAACAATTGGGCCAGCATGGGAGGTTGCTGCTTTCCTTTTTAATTTCTTTTTACACCTTTCCGTTACATTTTTTAACTTTCTGTGCAGTGGACAGTTTACTCCTTCTGCAGTTTCTTAACCACATCATATGGCACATAAGCCATGGAGACTTGCAGAAGCTGAAAAATTCAGTTTTAAGTGGTGGGGGAAAAAAGTGGGGGGGGGATGTGGGAAGTTGATTTTGAAACTGCTTTCCTCCCAGTTCTGAGACGCACATGAGTAGAAGCAGTTGCACTAGGGACATATTTCTTTGCTGTACAGAAGTGAAAGCTCACTGCTGAAATCAGGGATTCTATGAACTGTCAGGCTGGAAGGTGCATGAGCTGCAGGCAGTGTAAAGATGGCAATTCTAAGAAGAAATTGGCTCTTTTGAGAGCAGGATTGTACATATCTGTGCAGTGATCTCCCTGCATTGGTTCATAGGTGCTGAGGCAATCTAACCAGTGCTCATGCACTGATTTCCAATATATCATTTCCAACAAACTCTGCCTCCTTTGTTTTTTACGTACTGTTTGATTTCTTAAATTTTGCTTTCACTGGCTAAACCAACCTGCTTTCTCATTGGAATCATGCTATTCATCTGTGCTACAGAATGAGAGAAGGTTAGTAGCCACTGGAGCTACAACCTAATTGTAGGCCTTTCCCATGCCCAACTTTGGGCAGGCTGTTGACACCAGCATTTCTATTCCAGTTAAAAAAAAAAAAAAGGAAAAAAAACCCACCACCAGACAACCAAATTGAGTTTTTCATGCCACAAGCTGGGTTGATGACCCAGCCAGTAAAGAAAAGGTGGCTTCAATGCATCATATCCAACAATCCTTGCCTCAGGTCTGAACGTCACAATTCTCACCAACTTCCATCACCCAGGAGCTGAGATTCATTCCCTGTTAACATAATGTCCTCAGTCCCTCCCAACAACTCACTGCAGCTGGTGTGCAGAAAGAATCTCCATCTCTCACAGTAGACAGAAAACACCAACATTCAAGAAATGCCCAGTATAATACAGTGTACACCTTAGAGTCAGGGATCTTAAAGGCAACCTGTAAAGAAGAAATGTTTCTTTCCTCTTTTGCTTCTTTAGAATGTATAAAGAAGTTTTAAGAGCTTCTTCTTCTCACTTCTGGAAGGTTGATTTCTTTTCTTTTCTCCCCAGGCAGCAATACAACCTTTCCCCACCACCACCTTTTTTTATTGACAGGCTCCAGAAAGGGCTGAAGAATATTTAAAAAAAAACCAAAAAAAACCACAAACCAAAACCAAGAAACAGAACTATGCAGAGATGAAGACAGTACAAGTCTATGAACACAAAACAAGGCTTTTAATCAGTATTTACTTAGTTCAGTACATGACAAACCAGGAAAAAATTTTATGGGTAATAGAGCCAAGATCTGCTCTTTGAAAAGAACACCAAGAAATCTTTTACTCCTATTTTCATATTTTTCAAGAAACTTTCAATCAAGAGAGTATCAAATATTTAATGTTTTTAGATAAACAAGCAATGTTCCTTCTCCCTGCCATGCCCACACACATTATATCCTTCCTATAACCTTCCACCGGCAGATGGCAAAGCACAGTCCAGAGGATGGTAACAGACCACCCTCTTTCTTACCACTGAAAAATCTGAAGCACATTGAAATAAGAGACTTACCTCTACCATGTAAGTTAGTGTCAGAAACAGCACTAGCACTCAACTTTCATATTGAACTCTTGCCCTAACCAATCAATTTCTAATGCTACAAACAGCATAAAGAAGCAAAAAAGGATATTTTAAATCTTTTACAGGTCACCTTTAGCACTACCTCTAAATACAGTGACTGGGCAGAGTACATTGCTTCTGAACTCGCCTAAAGATGGTCTGTCTGTATGAAGTCTGGACTCAGCGGTCCTATGAAAGGGATTTTAAGAGGATTTGTTTATTTTCTTTCTCAAGCTCTAGCCCATGCAAAACTAGTAAGTTATGGATTTGTTTCTTAAATGGCCTCTTTGGCTGGAACAAAGTCTCTCTTGCTTCCTCTATTTTGTTACTAACAAACACAGGCTGCTTGTAATCATTGTATCCTTCACAATTAAGACAATGATAATAAAACCTGGCCTATAGTGGATGGTTCATCTCTAGCAGAAAGGAGAGTTTTCCAATGCTAGGACAGTCCTAAACATTAATGAACCAAGCCGGATCTCTGGTATAGAACAGATGTATGAAAACTCAACTCAAAATTACGTTTCCTGTAAAGGTAAGTCAAGGTAATTCCTTAGAAATTAGTGAAATATTTTCACGTATGCTATTCTCCAATCTGACCGAGACTCTTCAAGTGAAGTTTTTAAGAGAACCAAGTATTCAATTCCATCTCCCCTGCCCCCCCCCCCTTTTTTTTTTTTCATCAACATTTAAAACATAAAAAAGAGTCCCTGGAATAACTTACTTTAAAAAAAAAAAACAAAAACAAAAACAACAACAACAAAAAAAAAACACCAGCAGGTCTTGCAAATAAAACTTTGAAAAACCAAGAATGCAACTAACATGGGACTAAGTCCCCGTCAGCTGGAAAACCTGCCCACTAGAGCTCTAGTCAGTCTCTCAAATGTATCATCCTGCTCTGATTAGAGACATTGTACCACAGCAGCGAGTCCATTTTGGGACTCTGACATTACTGTGTATTTGTAAGGGTTTGAAGATCAATCAGATGATGTATACAAATATGTAGTTTACAGCAGACAGAAAGACCCACACAGAGAAGGACAGAATAAATTGCTGAATTTACCAAATTTAAGCTTCTCTGGAGTTAAAATTCTGTTACTGTTCTGATATCTATGAAGTATTCTGTCTCCCTTTTCAGTGCTTGCCTTAAAAGGGGCAGAAGATAGACTATTATTAAGATTTTGTGAATGCTGGAACTAATACTTCTCTGTAGGGTGAGGTGTCTTATAGCATAGTACAACTCCCAACATCAAGCTCAGTCCTGGAGTAGGTGGAAGCAACAGCAGTTGTTACACTTCCCAGCAGGATTTGAAGATTCTTTGTATAAACCACAGCAACAGGATGTTTTGAACAGGACCTTGTGATTCTATACTCAACTCTAAATCAAACTTAGTATGTACTTGCCTTCACTGGGTTTTCTTTGTGTAACAAGATAGCATGTGCACTCCTGAGAAATGCGGTGGAATTCTGCTACGAATCTCTCCATCATCAGTGTACCTGCTGACCCCATCTGAAACAAAATTGAGAAGGAACTACAATAGTAGAAGAAAAGCAATTAAAACAATTCCTCTGAATCCTACAATATTTTTTTTTCAATAGTTGGGTTGGTTTTATTACTGTGTACAAGACTAAGATTCTTTTCCGTCTTTTTCTCTGTTCAGTTTTTAACCTACCCTTTTTTAGCTATGGGATATTACATATCCCTTCTGTGGGAAAATCAGCCAAACTGGGGAGGCTGGAGAAAGCAAGAGCCTTTGGGAAACAAATTACGTGATATTTAAAATTTCCTCTGATCATGCTTCTTTGTAAATACCCCCATTTGAATGCTGTGTATTTGTACAGGAAATTGAGCAAAAAATGTATAGATTGTGATGTCTGACTGGTATTCTGCCCTGTAAATGTGTTTTTAACCTCTGGCATTCTGTGCTTATTTAAAAAAGGCAAAAACCTCTAACCACTTCTCTTTTGTGTATTCATGTTTAAAATAAAATGAAAACAGCTATCTTATCTATAATGGAAATCAAATTTAAAAGGAAAAAAATAATTTGTACAAGTGTCCTAAAGGTACTTCATTGTATATATTGTGATAGCATGTTTCCAGAACCAACAAATAAGTGGTGTGAATTTTAGATGTAAATATCTGCCGTTTGTTTTGAATTTCTTCCCCTTACCCATTCACTTGACTGCTGTGATGTGGAATTAAAGATTAATACCTGATATTAAAATGGTACAGCTGTATGTTCATTGCTGTCCTCCAGACAGGTTTATCCTCAGGCTGCTCCAGACACTCAGAAGGTGTGTGGAAACAGCCATCACTTTCCTTCATTTTGTGGGAATGAGGAAAATGGGGGTCAACGAAAAGGACCTTGTGGCTATTATGTGCAGTGAGGAAACAGCTTCCACATTATTCTCTGAGCTGACAGTTCACTATTTTATTCAATATCAACTTCTTAAAGCAAGCATCAGACATATCCACTAGCTCATCTACTCAGGTAGATTTACCTGACACATGCAGCGGCCCAAGACACAGTTTTGAGGCAATACTTTCAGAGATCAACTGAATCAGTGATTAGTTCAATACGTATCTCACTGTGTAGATTGCTATTTGATCAGTGACACTTCACTTTTTTTTATTGCAATATCAAGACATTTTGACAGTGATTTATTTCATTTCTCAATTTTAAGTATTTAAATGCCAATCATTTTAACAGAAGAGGTGTGAAAGAGGAGTAATTAAGACATGTAGGAACACAGGATTTGGGAATTAAGAGCTACAGTGACTTCTACATGCAAGTAACCTCCAAGATGTGCATTTTCTTCTGTTACCACTAATAAACCAGGTCACGGTGCAGGAGACAGAAAAAGTAACCCACTTTTCCCCTCCTGTCTTGACAAACCAACAAAAAAATTTGTGAAACTTGTCCCAAAAGACATTTGGCAGTAAAATACAATAACAGTCTAACTTAAGCTGACCATGGGGTGTATAGAGACTGCCAAGCCACCATTTTCATTAACTACAGACCAGATACAAATACAGAGAGAAGAGAAAAACAGTAACAAGGTACTTCAAAGTGCTTCTAAAATACCAAAATGTGGCTTAGCTAAAGTGTTCACCTGACATCTGAAAAATGTCTGTATAAATCAGACCCTTTGAGACTGCTGCAACCCCCCAAATCTTAGTTAAGTAAATAATTTTTTTATCCAGCTAAAAACCAAACAAAATAAAAACCATATTTGGCACAACAAAAGATGTGTGAAGACCTCAGCTTTAAACAAGTTTAAAAAATCTTCTAGTTTCTGTTAAAACCACCAGAACAATTTTTTCAGTGTAAGTCAAATATTTTATTTAAGGTAAGGCGACACGAGTCAGATTGAACTCTAAATACCACGTTCAAATACCTCTCCTTATCTAAATAAGAAAACTTCAGCAGTTTCAATATATGACTTGTGCGACTCAGTATGAATTTCATTATAAAGCTGAGTGATAAGAGGAGAAACTAAACTTCCAGAAAGGACTATAGCCTAGATGATAAAGATTCAGCCCTCTACACCTCTGCATGAATATGCCTCCAGTTGTAGACTCTTCTTAACAAACCACAGACACAGAGACACAGCCAGTGTTCAGAAGGATATATACAAACACACACACTCTGCATTATAGCCCACTGCCAAGAGGTCCTCGCTACAGGTCTTCTCTTTACTATTATGAGACAATTCACACACATACCGCTTCTCCTTTTCACAGCCTTTACTATCAATCCCACATAATTAAAACCAAATTTGGAATAATAGTTCTACTACACTTCAGCTTCTATTCAGCATTCATTCACAGCAGTACCACATTACCTTTTTCCACCAAACTAACCTGGTTTCACCTCTACCCTGACAGAACACACTTCACTGTCCTTGCAGACTAACACCTGAAGCTGAACCCCTTTCATCCACGCCAATAGCCGTATACAGACTTGCAGTCTCAGCCTGCAGAGCCGGCAAAGGGCCAGCCCACACAGCTTCCACCATTTACATAACTTAAACCTCCAAACACCACTACTCTCCACAGATCTACCAAGCCCAATCAACTCTCCTGCTCAGTCCTAACACACTACCCTTGCCCTGTTAGCCTGTAGGGATTGGTTGACTAGCCCAGAGAAGAGAAGGCTCCAGAGAAACCTTATAGCAGCCTTCCAATACTTAAAGGGGGCCTACAGGAAAGATGGGGAGGGACTCTTTCTCAGGCAGTGTAGTAATAGGACAAGGGGTTAATGGTTTTAAACTGAAAGAGGGAAGATTTAGATTAGATACTACGAAGAAATCCTTCACGGCAAGGGTGGTGAGGCACTGGCACAGGTTGCTCAGTGAAGCTGCAGCTGCCCCATCCCTGGAAGTGTTCAAGGCCAGATTGGATGGGGCTGTGAGCAACCTGGTCTGGTGGAAGGTGTCCCTGCCCATGGCAGCAGGGGTGGAACAAGATGATCTTTAAGGTCCCTTCCAACCCAAACCATTCTCTGAGTCTATGACCTTGTCTTATCAGACCACTATTTAAGAGCTGAGCATACTCCAACTCCCCTGTTAGCCCTATCCTGCTCACATCTTCCTTTTGTACTATGAGGGCACCAAAACCAAACACTGCAGAAGCCCTCCAGCACAAACCCAAACATTTATAGCTACCTGGTTCCTCTTTTTTTTTTTTTTTTTTTTTCCTTCCCCAAGTAGAGCATTTTTCAGGTATAGAAATTGCCTGGTTAGAAACAACCTCAATCCCAACTTTGGTGGTTATCAATGGGGAAAACGAGCAAACCATTTAAACGCTGGAATCAATGTCTGCTTTTTTTTTCCTAACAGCTCCCTCCCTATCACCCTTTTCTACATGCAAAATTGTAAAGGGATGTTCTACTTAGGTATTCTTTAAATTACCCACCTTTCTCTCACTCATACATGCCCAGACACAATGGAATAATGCCTAGCTTTCACTGTAAAACCACTTGTGGCCTGCAGAATAGTCACACTCTATACAGTCACACGCAACACTAAATTCCTAGCAGACTACACATCTATAATCATGGCACTCTGCGGTATCATCACAACTAGTTCCAAAAGCTTGCAAAAACCTGACCAAAAGTCACTAGAGGTTTACTCCTCACTCAGCCACATGCTCCAGCTCTAAATCTGTGATCATTCACTGGCAGAGTAACTCTCCTATTACCCAGCACCTCACTTCTTCAATACTATTTGGCTTAGCTAATACTATGACCAAACCCACAGCCAAACACTTCCATGAGCTTGGGGAAGAAACACAACCACCTCTGTCCCTCACAGCACCCTGTAGGGTATAGCAACTCTAATGGACATAGCAGTAGCAACCTCCTCAAAAGAGAGCTAATAGTTTGTTTCATTAGTGTAATTGCACAATTTAGGACACGACTAGAAACCCTCATCATTGGCTCCTACACCATTTGCATCCTCCTAATAACAACATAAAACAGCACGCACATTTTGTCTATCTCAAATTCTCACATACAAGAAGATCTCATCTCCATCCTTGCTCTTGTCAGATTCCTTTTTATTCTGAAGAGGGAATTAATTGATGAATATCCTCCCACAGCTATAGTTTTAACTCAAACATTAAAATGTGACAGCAAAACAGGAGCTAAAGCCTCCTTAACAACTGAGGGGCTTTTAAACAATAAAAACAACCAAGTCTTGCATCCAGAACTAAATCCTCAGCCCAATCATTTTTAAAAGATGGGCACCAGGAACCATGAATATTGATGCAACTCAAAGTATCCTGTGCACATTTCACTGCAGAAAGATTTCTGAGGCTCAGCCAGTCTTCTGAATATTAACGCTTACTGCTTATACATGTGGAAATTAATGACTACATTTATGAAAAAGAAAAGAGCAAGAAAAAAAGAAGCATTTTGCTTTTTCAAGACCCATCCAACTTAGACTGGTAACAGTCAGAATGTCCCAACATCACGAAGGCCCAACACAAGCTGTCCATCACCCAGCTTTCAGACATGACAAATCCCTAATGCTCCAGAAAGACACTGGATGCAAGGTGGTGGAACGAACAGAACCCTAGAAACTTCCCGATGGATCAAAAAAGAAGCAGAAGATAAAATGAAGGCAATCCGTCCTACCTGCTGGAATGTTGGAAACTAAACCTTAAATAAAAAGAAGGGCGGAGGGGGGAAAAGTCTCTGTTCTTCCTCAGAGCCATTTGAGTATCCATATTGAAACATATAGAGAGGCTCACTTCCCAATCCAAAATCAAATAAAATCACTGCTACCCTGTCACACAGTCTGTTCTATAAAAATGTATAAAATTACTATTTTGTTTGAAGAGCTGTTTTGTAACTGCACTCCTTTGATAGTTAAACTTCATCCTTACTGTGAGGCTCCTAAATTCCCCTAATTCTAAAATTGAGCCCTACTTCCAACTAATTAATAAGCCACTTCATCTTGCAGCTCTTTGGCCACTATGCTGATAAGAAACAAGGGCAATTTAAGTAACCACTTGTCTGCACAACTAAGTGACTTTAGTGGGTAATCAGCATAAATTTAGAAAAGCCAATAATCTTCCTAAAGTACAGTGATATTGAGCAATTCCAGAATCATTACGGGCTGAATTAAAAAAAAAAAACCAAGATAATAATATCATTACTAATCTTATTAAACACATTTTGAGAGAGAAAAAGATCCAGAAAGGTGGAAAGCTACCTCTGCTATCTGATAAACACATGTGATATATTCACACTGGCCACATACAGCATCCTAATTACCACTCACCCGCTACGTGACCTTTGCTGAACCAGGCTGCTCCTCCTCCCCATCCTGCCTGTCTCACCTCATCAGGCTCATAATTTGCAGCTGATGAGCTGCAAGAAAATTCAGACTAAGACACTGAAAAATTCCCCACAGCTCCTACTGCGGCTTTGCTTGGGGCAGGCACCGCTAAGCTGCTATTGGTCTTCCTGTACCACGAGAACCCACCAAGCTAAGATGTACACTCCCTTGGTGTAGCACAGGGCTGTATGACCTCTACCTTCTTTTACTAGAATGATATCCTAGGACACATGCAGTTAAACATGTAGCCCCACAAGACAAGAAACTATCAACAGGTGCGTACTCCTTCTCCAGCTGACCTACAACTTTAAAGGGATTTAAGTGATAAGCTCATAGGGTCAGGGATTGTTTAAGGTAGTTTCCACCACATCCTGCAAGGGCTTTGGGAACAAAAGGCAATAGGCCCAGTGACTGGGATAGTAAGTAAGAATTTAAAAAAACAAAACAAAACAAAAACCACACACTTCATTTGGTCCCTCGACTCTGCAAAAACAACCACCCAAGAAGACAGAAGCAAGCTACAGACAAATTGTTACTTTAACCACTCAGCTTGCAGCTGTCCCACCTCAAAGAATTCAGGCCTTGTAACTCACAGGGTGTACAGGCATAACTAAAAGCCACGCGTGAAGGGCTTTATCGGTGTTGGCACTAAGGCTGAGGAGAAGCATGTCCCTGCTGCACCGGCCCCCATTCCCCTCACGGGAGGCAGAGCCCTCCCACCCAGGCGGCTCCTCCTCTGCCCTGCCGAGCCCTCAACCCGGGGGAACCCAGAAAAACGCAACCCCGGCAACCTGAAGCTCCCATCGGCACCAAACCCAGCGCTGCTC
>NW_009604001.1:0-10071 GCF_000690535.1 Cariama cristata
CGATCCAGCCTGTCCAGATCCCTCAGTAGGATCTGGAACTTTTCACTAGAAAGCATCTTGTCCCTGGTTGTTTACTCTGTCAGTACTTCAACTGTCACCTTTTCCAAAAGTTTAATTTTGAAGACCACAAGAAAGATACTGCAGATCCACAGTGGCTGCTAACGTCACTCTCAGAATCACTGACTCTAGTTAAGTGCACAGAAGCTTAGGACTAAACTATTTCTTAACAAAACAAACACAGCTCATTAAGATGCTCTTACTCTGCGAACTCACCTACTGGTGCAACGTCACTGAGGTGCCAAACTTCCAACTGTATACAACTTGAACAGGGTGATACAACTTCAGAGAACACTACTGCTGCAGCACATAGGTGTATATTCCAGAAAACCTGCCTGGTTTTCCCTCCCAATCGCTTCATCTGCTGTAATAAAAACTGGGGCATCACTCACTCTGCTTGCATCCTCAGATGCATCCTCTGACAAATCTGCAACACCAGAACTACCACCTGATACTCTAATTTAGAAATATTCTCAGCAAGGTCTTGTTCAAGAACTGATACCTGCTTGAGTTATATTATAATGTGGTATGGGAGCAGAACTGAATGTACACAAAGCAATTAAACTCAGGAAAATAGCCCACCCCTTGCCCGTACAATATAGTCCCCCATCTCAATACAGAAACGTTCTTTACACCATCTTTTCGGAGCAACAGCATTATAAAGAGATTACTTTTTTAAATTTAGCTTGTCCTTCAGCTAATACTAGCAAATTTTCTTCTATTTGAAGATGTTAAAAGCTTAAAAAAACCCAAAACATTGAAAACTTGGATGAAAATTAAGAAACTAGAACTACTAATTGATCAAACTTTCCACATTTCCCAAGCTGGAACCTTAAAGAAAATAAGTTTGGGTAAGGACACAGTTTACAAGTTTAACATTCAATTAAGTCGGATCAAATTACTTCATCACCATCTTTTACATGATCACTCAAGGGACATAAATAATGCACAGTTTTTCTGATGTTACAAAATTAAACAGTTTTTCCAAAGTCACAATATCCACCAGGGAGATTCAAAATGGAATCAGCTTGTAATTCTTTCAACTGTACTTTTAAGTGGAACTCTGCTCTCAGGTGTAGTACAGTGGTGTTCCATCATAAAATTATCAAGAAAATTATTAATGAAAACTGTTTAGCCACTGCAGACTTTAAAGTCTCAACAAGAACCAGTGACAGGGGAAGTATGGTCTATAAGGCCATATGGAAGATGAAAAGAATTAGAAACAGTATATCCATAGCTGATCAGCATAGAAGCTTATCTACCCTCACACCCCACCTCTGAAAGAGGTCCCTTCTTTGGGGGAAGTGTCATTCTGTATTTCCCTTTTCCCATAGATCAGCCATTTATTCAGAAACTGCTTCTGGCAACTTCTGCTAGTAATTTATTCAGAAACTCTAGTTACATGTGCTGCTTAATAATACCATCGCCTGTCCCTTCCCTGTTACAGTGTAAGGAAAAAGTGACTATCCATTCCCTATCCACTTTTTTCCAGAGACAAGGACTTAAAAGTCATTTGGGATATGCACATTTCATGGCAAAGAATCCTTATTTTTCTAGATTCTCCTTTTATAGATTACTATCCACCTTAGATTCTCCCTAGTACCTTTTCCTGAGTGTTTTTTTGAGTTCCACTATATGCTTTGTGGCAGGGTAGATTAGAACTGCATGCAATATTCTATTTGTGGCACCTTACAGATTTGTAGACATTTCTTCTGATCTCTTCAACCAGTTCTTAAGCCATTAGGTCTTCCCTCTTATCCCACAATAGCTTAATTTCCTGAAGAGCATTTAATAAGTAATCTGAATTTAACAAAGGGTTTTTGAGCATCTCCCCTATTGTCTGGAGTCTTCTTTTCATTTCTGCCTAACTACCAGAGCCCTCATTTCAGTTCTAATTTTTAAAAATTTTAAGCATTATTGCACAATTTTCCTTTTTTTTTTTTTCTTTTCCCTGCTACCAAAGTGTAAAATGTGAAAGCATTAAAGTCATTATTATAATTTAGTTCTTTCGTATTTGCATCCTGAAGTCTACACACTGTCATCTCTCATGGAAATCTCTACTTCTCCAATAGCAAGAAAGTTAGGATGTCAAAAACTTTAGCCTTTACCTCACATCCTGCAATGACATCTAGTCAGCTGACTTAGATGAAAATTATCTTTCCCACTCCTGCTTTTTATTGCCTTCACAGTCTCTCTAGTCTTTTATCAACCACTGTTACCATTCTGTCTGGGGAACAGATAGTATATTTAGTATCATACACTGCTAGTGAGACACAGAATTTTATCTGCAAGTTCTGCCGTAGAGTTTGAAACAGATAACCTATTTACCTTAATTTATTATCTTCGCTGGTGTGATGAAATTTGCCATTCCTAAATAATTTGTACATTTACATTAGAGGGTTCCAGTGATTTTCTTACTTCCAGCCAATTTTCAAAGATACAGATGAGGTCAGTGCCCTCATTTAGAGTCATGCATGCCAGGTCACCCATCTTAAGTTTCAGACTTCTAGCGTTAGTTTAAGTCTCTTTATACATTTGGTTGGGATCCACTTGTCTATTCTAAAATAGGTTGATTAGGCTTACAGTTTAGCAAAGCCAAACTATCTCTGCCCTTAGCTTTTCCACCTATAAATTACTCACTCATAATGTTGCCAAAATACTATAAGGCATAACTGACTTGCACACATAAGGTATTTTCTAGTCAACAATCTCATACTGCACATTAGTGCTGTCTGTGAGTGGCAGGGCGGAAGACTCCCTGTCCCATATATTAATCAGAAAGAGACTGCTCTACAGTTCCAAACAGAATCAATCCAAAACTTGAGAATCAAGATTAATCTCATCTGCATGTCAAAGGAAATCCCATTCCTAAGATGAAGTACTCCTCAAGCATCAGTTAATTTTCATTACATCCATGTTAAGAACTTTACAAGGTGTTTCAACACGACATCTGGGTTGTATGAAATTTAACAGCCAACCGTTTTTCTCCTGGTCTGTTTATACAGATACAAAACAGAGAAAGGAATAATCTACTAACCTCTGTTTGACGCAAGTATGACTCGCATCCAATAGAACGGATCTGCAGAATCTGATGACATGATTCCAAACAAAGGTATCTGTCAAAGCGCACAACAGTATTAAACAGATATACAAAGAAAGCATGGATTAATCCAAAAATCTCAACGTGTAATGATTCAAGTGTTACACTGTGTAATATCATTTATTCCAACTTTTTTTTGTGTTGTTGTTTAATTAAACCAGAGACTGACACCATCTATTTTAATCTTCCAACTGAGATATGACTCAGAGGACTAAACTAAGACCCTTCTACAGGAAAAAGCGGAAACCCCTATGAAAAAGAGTCAGTGCACATAAACCAGATTACTGAAGTTGAAAATGTAAATGTCCGACATATGTGATTCTGGAATACTGCAACTCCGCAAGAGAACAGAAAAAGCATAAAATAAATAGGTTAGCCACCACAAATCATTAACAGAACAGGGAAAAAAATATTAAATGATATTCCATACGTCACCAAAATTTTTGCAGCAATGCAGAGTTAAAAAAAAAAAAAAAGGAGAGAGAAAACTAGAAAACTGTAGCAAAACATCTTTGAGAAGACAGAGCAAGCAGGTTTTAAATTTTCTTTTAAAAAGTCCTAAACAGAATTTCTTTTCAGTACAAATTAAGGATACAGCATAAACTACAATGTAAATATCTTCCTCCAGTAAGTTTAAATACTCAAATTCTACAGCTGGGAATATGTTTTAAAATATCCCATATGGAACTGTCCAAGTTAGCCAAGTTTATACAAAGCCTCCAATATTCTACAAGTCAACACTGAGGGATTTTAAGCTTTTTAAAACTTCTTAATCACAAAAACAGCAGACTAGGAATCCAGGCAATCTTATAGATTAATTACTGAAAAGTCTAAGTCTGCATCATCTGATTTCCTTATTCAACTACTATAATTTTTTCTATAAATTCAAAATCTTAATTATGCATATATCCAGCAGCTAGGAAACACAGATAAACTACATGTTCTTCTAGCTCCAGTATCATTCTCACCTCCTTCTCTTTCCAAAAAAACAGGTAGCTACAAAAGCTGGGTTTTTGCCTTTCAACAGTCCTTCAGAGTCGTAAACAAAAATTATTAAACTACTGCTCCAGAGTCTGGAATGGGTAATTTAATAAATATAACAAAAAGCCTGATTCTGAAGATATGCAGTTCATTTTAAAACTTAAGAGGTCTACAAGTTCCAAAAAATACATCTCAAGTAATACATGGATCCTCATTTTCTGCAATATCTAAGTATTCTTTAAAAAAAAAAAACAACAAACACACCCAAAACCCACTATCTGTTTACAACCCAAGTACAGGTTCACAGGTTCTAGGAACTCCTGCAACTATGAGTAATAAAGATCATGCAAATGTTTACAGAGATCTGTATTTTGGAGCAGTTTTAGCTAACATCTTTGCCAGTATATTCTCAAAAAACAAGTTCTAAATGTCAACTTGAACACCTCAGAAAAACATTTTCCTGCCATCTTTACAATCCATCAGCTTGTTCAAGAGGCATCAGGTAAAAACAGTCACTTTATTTCACTTTCAAACTTGTCACTGATAAAATTTAAATTTAGCTATGAACAGAGAGCAAAGAATGCATAAAATTGCTCAGTTTGTTTATACTACTCAATGAATCATTAGCTCGGCTGTTTACCCTGCAGCCAGTATCATCATTTGATAGGACTCTTCATATAACAAGAAAAAACATCATGTATTTTAGACTAAATAGAAAGCATTAGCTCTGAAAACATGTACAATCAATAATAAAGACTATTTCAGAGAAGCAGGTTTCTTTAACTGAACTTTAAAGACTTAACCATAAAAATACATAACTGAAACTGGTAGGTCAACATGAAACAAGAACTTCTCACATTTTTAGCATTCCATTTTACACGTACAGAACACACATTTTGTGAAACACAGAAAACATCAATACCTACCTGGCAGCATACTAAGAAAATGAAGAGTGTGATAGCCGTCCATAGTACCTTCTCTCTGAACTGGATCTACAGAAGAGATTGTAGAGATTAACGTGTTCATTGTATGCAGAATTTTCACTCTACTCTCACATGAGTACTAAATGCTATATCATTCAGAACTAAATGCAAAGATACTGAACCAGAAGGCATAATTTCTCATTAGAACTGATTTTTAAAATGATTTCAGATTTTATAGCTAGAGACAGTCATGGGCTTCTGTGTAGTCAAAGAAAATTTCTATGGGATCTGGCAGATAGCATGGCCAACATTCAGTGAGTAGAATATATTTTATATATAGTATTTTAACATAGTTGAGTTTTTACAGAAAAGCAATAGTATGGCTACAAACATGGACATACCAGAACAAACATGAAAGACTAATGCAAAAAAACCCACTTATCTTCAGTGACTAGTGCTCTAGGCTTCAACAGATTGGAGGCACTGCTGTGTACGGCTGGAAGTTATTAAATTAAAGCACTATGAAGTTTGTAAAGGTATTTAACTGTTGTGAAAACAAGTGCTAAAAACCAGAACCACCACGAGCTCTGGACTGCAATTCAAAACATTTAGAATTAAGTTCTTCAAAGGGTGTTAGAGGAAGCTTAAATTCACAATTATGTTCATGGACACAGACCACAAAATAACTTTTAAAGACTCTTTTTTCCCTCCAAAATATTTTTATCAATGTAGATTATATATTACTTTAAAAAGAATGTCAGATCAATGATCGTTAGTCACTAATACATTGAAGAGAATCTCAGGATCAAAACATTTCAGGCAACTGTAACTAGCACCAGGTGCAAGAAGAGAAGAATCGCAAGATTTAAGTTTGAACCAGAGGACTACTCAAAGCATGAGATAGAAAGAAATGCCCCTGAAGAGACCGAGAGCGCTAAGATGCAGTGTTATTTTCAAGTTCCCACCTCTCCTCCATGGCCTGTAAACATTAGGATAAGGGTGTTCACTGTAGGCAAGAGCACAGCAGCTACTAAAACATGACATGAACTAACGTGTAAGACAGATACAGCAGAAATACTAGCTTTCTGCCTCCAATCACTGAATCTGCCTGTAGAGAGGTAACAAGAAAAAGGATTAGTGCCTGATTTTATAGGTACTGAACACCCACAAATTAGAAACTACAAACTGACCCAGCAGCACAGCTTCTCAAGCAAAAGAAAATCTAGCAGTAATCTGTACAAGTCTTTCATAAGTGACAGCATGCACTTACTTAGAAGAAAAATAATCCCAGTAATTTAATTCATTTACTGATACTGCCTCACCCTTTTAAAAGAGGCCAGATGCTAAAAATACTTACAGTACAAAGTTAAAAAAAGAAAAATAGTGACAGTGGCAAATAAATCCAAACAGTATCTTATGTTAGACTTTATGCAGTGCTGACCCACTTTACCAAGTGCTGTTTGAATTCCATAATTCAGATTTTAAGTGTAGATTTTTAAAAAGAAAAATGCTTAACCATATTACCTCTGCAGGCCAACAGTTAACCTTAGCTTCCAAGTCATCAGTCACGCCCTATAACTGCTCTGACTCTCTCTGTAGCTGCGCTGAATATGAGCATTAGAGAAATTCTGCATCACCCAAATCACAGTTATTCACAAGGAAAACAGTCTCTATGATTCAAAAAGACAAAATAAAAAAAAAAAAAAGAAGGCATCTGAATCCATATGCCAGGAACAGCAAAATACAGGCTGGTACCAAAATATTCCAGCCATAAGTGGTTACAAGCACAGGGACAGTACATTTCATCATCTGATCAGATTCAATTGGACATTTTATTCCTTTGACATTTTTCTTAAAACTTGTGAAAATGAAGGAACTTAAGCATCATCTTCTTGGTGTTCTGAACAGTGTGTTCTACTTAGAAAAATCTGTGCATATGAGGGAAA
The DNA here is from genome assembly GCF_000690535.1 of Cariama cristata. Classification (NCBI taxonomy): domain Eukaryota; kingdom Metazoa; phylum Chordata; class Aves; order Cariamiformes; family Cariamidae; genus Cariama; species Cariama cristata. Next base: position 7,008 of record NW_009604001.1, read on the forward strand.
CATGAACCGATACTACTAACTACAAAAAGTAGCAACTGCTTCTGTTACCAAGTTGGCCAAAACACAAAAGCAACATTCCCTAGAGACAGAAGCAGCCCACTTCCCTCATCATCAGTAACTGCAAAATGATTCAATGACAGCCAACTGAACCAAAACATAATCTTCACTTACCAATCAATACAAGTTTAGATAAAATACATTATTTTTCTATTTCTTGTCCTGGCCTTAACCAACTTACTAAAACCATTACTAATGATGTCTGCAAGTGACAGCATGCAAGAAAACAGTAAATAACAAAGAACTACAGTTATATAAAATGACCTACGTCACTTGACAGACTACACACAAACATAACTTAAAATCGTCAAAGGGCTCTCCAGTCTAAGAAAGATGTTCTCCATTATATTTTTGCTTCAAATTTGTACAAAGCTGGCAACTGGCAGTCATTGCCTAGACAGTGACCTAGACAGTAATAAAGACAAAGTGACCCAAATAGCGAGGACAGGAATCTCAGCACCCCTCTTGGCATCCTTCATCTGCTGATGGAGGACATGGGCAGATCAAGCCCCTCTTCCTCTCTGGCAAATAGAAAGGGAGGAGGAAAAAAAACAAGAGAAAAACCACAACTGTCCACGAGCTTTACAGAAACATTAGTATCTGCACATCTGTCTTAGCTTCCTCTTCCCATCCTCTTCACTAGGCAAAAATGAAATGGATGTAACCAACTAATCCCAGACATGCCCTAAATCAGCACCGGAAGATTGCTCTAGGGTTCACTGCTGCAGAAACAAAGATGGGTACTTTCCACCCACAGCGGGTGCATCCATGTTTTAGCACACAGTCTGACTCTGGAGACTCCTGCTCCAAAGATGCCTTTGTCTGACCTAAATAATTTGTTTGGAAACCTGTCCCAAGAAGGAAAGATGCTGGAAAGCAACAAGGAAAGACAGATGGAGCAAAGAGCCAGGGGATAAATCCCACTCTTCTAAAAATAAAATCCAGAGGGGAATAATTAGCAGTTTTTATGTACCTTCTCCATTCAATCAAGCAGGCTCAGCTATGGCTACTGGCACAAATATCCCTGTATCCAGTCCTAACCTTCAGGAATCTCTTACCAACAAAAGAGGATTCTCTCAGATGGTCTCATGTTCCCAGCTATGCGTTTCCTTTTAAGAATATAAAAATCAGCATTTAGCTCTTGAGGAATTTTCATGCCAGTGATGACAATGAATATTAGGTAAATTTGTTACTCTAATTGGAACCTTTGTCACCTAGGCAATATGTGCTTGCTTGAGTTTTGGAAGTAAAACACAGTGGTTTGTTTGTTGGGGTTTTTTTGACAAGGCAGGTCTCTTTCTGATCTGAAGAAATTAACTAATTTTAATCTAGAAAATGTGTCGAGAAACAGAAGGAGTTTCTAGGGCTAGGGGAATAGAGATATCAGCTGTAAATTATGTCAGATCACTGATTTCAGAAAAAGAAATGTGTCACATCCAGTAGGTGAACAGGGAGCAATCACCTGAACTATATCACAGACCACTTTCCCACTTCATCAAGGTGAATCACAGCTATGGGAGTAGAAAATATTTTGTGGGAAAGTAGGAACTAAATTTGTGGTTCCTGAATTACAGTGCCAGCCTTTTCAAAGTAATATCTAAGCCAGCTCAAAGCCCAGAGTTGTGACCAGTATTCAAAGCCAACGGTGGTATCCACAGGAAACAAAAAAAAAAAAAGCTTGAAAACTGTTCTAGTGTATTAAAATAGATTCAATCACATGGAGCTGAAACTAAATAAAGTTAAGTCTAGAGATAAGATTTTTGGGTTTTTTAAATTAGTTAGCATAATTACCAAGTGAAACAACTTATTAGAAGGCTGCTAAGAATTCATCATCACTGTAATCTTTTACCTTAACATGGATTCCCCCTCCTCCAAAGACTATGTCCCACTTTAGGGCCCGCTGTCTGTATTTATACTGGAGCATGGACTTGAATAATCACAATATTCTCTTATCTGTGAACCAATAAAAGTAAGAACATAATATGGCACTCACTTTTCTTTCCGGTTTCTGGATTTCAGGTAACACTGCACAGAATGGCTTAATAACTTCTAAAAATTTTACTGTTCCAGAAAAACAAACACACACACACAAAAGAAGAGAGAAAAATATATTAATGAACCTTTATTAATTTATAAAACTTCATACAACTTTTAGGAGAAAAAAATAAAGCGTGATTTATTTCATCAACACATACTCTAATTCAATGTCTGAAAACTAATGCCCCCTTCTTCAAACAGTTGAAAACCAGGCAAAAATGTGAAAGAGAATTCTTGTTCTAATCAGATTTGGCCCATTCTTTTTTCCACAGCTAGAATCATTTTAGATGAGAAGCAGCACTGTATATATCACCAAAAGTGAACTAAATTATATTCAATCTAAAAATAAATGACCTAGTATCAGTCTGTGCTAGTTAAACACAGAAGCAAAGGATACTGACATCAAAAAGTATCCATGTAGACATTACTATCTTGTGTTCTACAAAAATATTTATCTAAGAAAATAATTAAATCGCTAAAATAAGTTTAGAAATCACAATTTAAATTACTGCAACACTTATTCTGATCAGAACTCTGCAGGATTTCATTTCAACTTTTGATAAATCTCTCAACATAGTTTCTCCTTTAAAAGCACAGAAAAGCGCAACAGTTTGAGTTCTTTTTCTGAGAGGAAAAAAAATAAAATAAAAATCAAAGCACATGTGCTTGGTGGGGAATTTGTTCTCCAAAACTTGTACATTATTCCCAGCCCCAACACATTCAGATAGCCATAGAAAACAATCACCAGTAACTCTTCAAAGAAAACGCATTTATTACACTGTAAGTCAAGTAAAGTAACATTTTGGTCGAAATGTCATGTTTACTTTTACACTTTACCGTGACATATTTCTCCTTTATTTATTCCAAGCCCTCAGACAGCTCATCAGAAAATGCACCTTGCTCCACAGAAGGCGACACAGCTCCCCTGTTAAAATACTAAGGCCAGCGGGAAAAAAAACCAACCCACCAC
>NW_009604002.1:0-1732 GCF_000690535.1 Cariama cristata
CGTCTGAAGAGCGAGCGTTTACTTTTACAGTGCCGGGACGGGAGGGACATTTACAACAAACCAGTCCGGATTCCTGAGGACATTTTCTCTTCCAGCTGCTTTCTAAATATAGCGCACGGCAATCCACTACCCAGCGCCGCGTCCTCGCTCTTGCGCGTAGGAAATTCAAAGTCAAGCTGGAGGAAAAAAAAAAAAAAGAGAGACAAAGACAAGATTTTTTTTTTTTTTTGGGGGGGGGGGAATGAAAAAGAGTATGGGGTGTTTAAAACCCCAAAAGTATCGAGTGTTTAAAATCCACGTCTGCATTAAGGTCACCCGAACGGCGAGAAGGACCGTCTATTCGTATTTTAAAACGGCTGCCTTTTCCACGGGGACAGTTGTTTGCCTCCTGACCCATCGATAGCCTATTAATACAATTTAATTCTGCAGTTGTTTCTGTTTAAAGAGTGTTTGGAGCGAATTGTTTCTTTTGTTTATGACCAAACAAACGAGCTCTGGTAATCTTATGTTTTATCTCCCTAACATATGGAAAAGCTATTTATCCCAGCCAATCACAATAAAGTGAAGAAAACCCCATTTTTATGGAAAGGTATATATCACAAGTTTGTTCATCATTAAAGATATGATTACCAGTGAAAACCCTCCGAAAGTGGCACATTTATGATTCCAGGAACAGATGGGGACATCCATTTTCCTTGCAAATACTTTTGAAATTGCTCTACTGGTAGCAGTATAAAAATGATATACAGATGCCAGTGCCAACGAAGCCGGGACAAGAGGTCCAGATTTACACAGTAAAAGCTTCACACGGGCTCTGTCAGCTTTGATTGATCTGCACTATACCTCAGAAACTTGTTGACTGGGAAAGGAAACAGCGCAAATAATTCACTGCAACAAGGCAGATAATTCACCCGGCCAATCGCTCCGCTCCGCTTCTCCGGGCGGTGACATACGAGTCCTCCCGCCGCACAAAGCAGCATCATTCTCCAGCGTGAGCAGCGGTCGGTGTCACGGGAGGGGGGGAGGAAAGGGGGGGAGAGAGAGAGAGAGGGAGAGAGAGAGAGAGAGAAAGGTGGGAGCAGCGCACACAAAAGGACAGGCCAGAAAGGAGAAGTTGCTTTTGGGCCACGGGCACAGCCGTCGACCTTTTCCACGCGGAGCCCGGGCCGAGCCATTCGGCCCCAATTGTCATTATCATATTGATTAAGTTCATCAGAGAGTAATTTTAGGTTTAACGCCGGCGGATTGGGAGAGGGAGCAAAGAATTATCTAAGAAAAGCACAACATTCTTACCGCAGGGACGTTTCCCTGTTCCAGTTCATTGAGGGAGTTGATTAAGTTTAAATGAAGCAGACACTGGATAAAAGTAAGGGTATTGACCACTGGGCAGCGCGGTCTGCGCTTGAAAAGGCCTGATACATGCAGAAAAGCAAGATTTGCTAAATGCTCTAATCTTCAATCAAATCTTACATCAATACAGACAAAGTTTGGTAATGAGAGATTCAATGAAGCATGCGGGAGAAAGAATTAATCCTCTTGGTCTAAACTGGGTTCAACTTTGAAGCCTGCTCCGAAGGAAAGACAGTTATCTAAATGCTAAATAAGAAACTTATTGTACTTTTCATGGCATGCTAATCTTTTGTCTATTTCATCTCTATTATTTGTATGCTCATAGGCGGCAGTTGTCATGGTGATTATATCAAACCACTTCTCTGCGGACGGCTGCGAGGAG
>NW_009604003.1:0-18010 GCF_000690535.1 Cariama cristata
TCAACTCTCCAGCCTGTCCAGGTCTCGCTCAACGGCAGTGCAACCTTTTGGTGTATCAGCCACTCCTCCCAGTTTTGTATCATCAGCAAACTTGCTGAGGGTACACTCCATCCCTTCATCCATGTCACTGATGAATAGGTTAAACAAGAGCGGACGCAGAACTGACCCCTGGGGAACACCACCAGCTACAGGCCTCCAACCAGACTCTGCACCACTGACCACAACCCTCTGAGCTCTGCCATTCAGCCAGTTCTCAATCCACCTCACTGTCCACTCATCCAACCCACACCTCCTGAGCTTCCCTATGAGGATGTTATGGGAGACAGCGTCAAAAGCCTTGCTGAAGTCAAGGTAGACAACATCCACAGCTCTCCCCTCATCTACCCAGCCAATCCTGCCATCATAGAAGGCTATCAGATTGGTCAAGCATGGTTTCCCCTTGGTGAATCCATGTTGACTACTCCTGATAACCTTCTTTTCCTTCACATGCTTATAGATGACATCCAGAATGAGCTGTTGCATCACTTTTCCAGGGCTGGAAGTGAGGCTGACTGGCCTGTAGTTTCCTGGGTCCTCCTTCTTGCCCTTTTTGAATACTGAAGTGACATTGGTTTTCCTCCAGTCCTCAGGCACCTCTCCTGTTCTCCAAGACCTTTTAAATAGCTAGAGTAATTACAGAAGGTATTGAATGGTTGAAGAATACACCTTCTTTCTGAAAGGAACTATAATTGATAAACAAGAAACTAGCTAAATGTTATCATCAGCTTTCAGGGTTGACTTTAAAGGCTTCTAGGAAAGGAGAGGAAAAAAAGGGTATGGTAATTATCTCAGGTAATACCAGCATGAAGTGTGTTTTTTTTTTTTTTTCCAATTTGCCTATTAGTTGTTAGTTTACTGTGTTTACTTGTTACTACTCGTACCTCTGCCCTAGAATTTAAATCATAGTATATGTGTATTTTCCTTGCAAGGGCATAGTTTTCACTAATCCCAGAATGAGATGGCTTATGCAAGAGCAACTGGATGCCACAGGACACTGTCCTTTCCAGCATGAGATAGAGCAACTACCCCAGGAACATCAGAGGTCTCTGCTCAGATGCAGCTCCAGAGGAGGCTGCCACTCTCCAGGCCTGGAGCTGCAGGGAGTGCCTGGTGCTGCTGGCTAAGGCTGGAGCAGAGGGGGATGATGTCCATACCTACAGGCTGTGCGTGCTGGTTGAGCAGGTGTGCTATCAAGTTAAGGAGCTATGAGAGGAGGGTGGCACGTACCACACCATTAGGGATCATGAGAAACAGATTGGCTGGATCCAAGCAGGACCCAGTCACTACAGAAACAAGAGCTTGGACTCTTGGCTGTGTGCAGGAACAGCCAGACCCCATGCTCATCAGGGTAGCAAATGGAGGCTCCCATGACCGTGATGGCTGGAGGCTTGTGACTTCAGGCAGCAGGAGGGTAGTTCCTTCTCCAGCTGCAGATTTGCATCCTCAGAATAGGTTCAGGGCCCTGGCAGCAGGTGAGGGGCTGGACACCAGGTAACAGAGCTGGCCAAGCCTGAACTATGTGACAGCACCAAGAGGAATCGACTTGTAGCAATAGTGGGAGACTTTCTCCTGCAGGAAGCAGAAGCCTCGAGTTGTGCCCTGACTTACTGCCTAGGGAGGTTTGCTGCTTGCTGGGAGCTTGGACCCAGGACATTGCAAAAAGACTCACACTGTTTCCCCCTGCTACTTTTCCATGTGGGCATCACTGATACTGCCGGGGAGACCTCAAGTGCATCAAGAATGACTGCATGTCTCTGGTGTTCATGGTCAAGTACATGGAGACCCAGGTGGTTTTCTCCTCAATCCAACCAATGACAGGGAAGGCTTCAGGGGGAATTGGATGGATCTTACATTTCCTCTTGTTGAACTTCATGAGGGGTTCCTGTTAGCTCATTTCTCCACCCTGCCAATGTCCCTCTGGATGGCAGCATGATCCTCTGGCTTATCAGGCACTTCTCGCAGCTTTGGGTCACCTGCAAACTTGTTGAGGTACCACTCTCCCCCATCATCCAGATCATTAATTGCTCCATTTCCTGATGTTATGCTTACCCTTTCCTTGCTCTTCTGGATCTTGCTGTCTGTTTCATTCTGATGGTGGTGGTGGGTCTTATGATGAGTTGTCCTTTGCCGGGAGGAGTATGATGTTCATGTTGATAATTTTGTCTTCCTCCTTCTAGGATCCACTTGGGGTCATTTCTGTATGTTTTCTAACAGAATTTTACAACTTTGCTCTCTTTTCATTCATCTCCAGCTCTGTGTTACATCAACATTTACTACATCTGGTGTCTTTTATGTATTACCATTAAGAAATGTATTAATGTTCTGCTATCTTACCAGGCTTATATTTCTCTATACTTTATCATTATGTTAGAGGCATAAATATCTCATTCTACATAGAACAATTTACTACTACTTCAATCTATATAAAGCTATGGTAGTATAATACAAAGGTAGAAACAAGTAAAACAAATCATCTATGGACACATGGTAATCAAGTAAACTAATTTAGAACAGTATCAGTAAGTTGGGATTTGGCTAATTGTCTTCAGATCTGGTATTCCTTCCACGTGAGCTATGCATAAGAAAGAAGAGTTCCTAACCGTAGTAACTTAACTTGTTGCCTTCTAACATCATCACATATTGGATGCTGCACTATTTCTATCACAATGAATGAGCCTGTTTGGTTTAATGGCCATGATGCCAGGCTCCAGGAAATGCCATACACAGCATGAGCTCTTTAAGAAGAAAATGATATAGTTCTTGGTTTGTAGCAGTACGTTCTGTACTTAGACTGTGTAAACACCCTGAAGTGCTTTCAGTTCAGCCTATTCTTCACTATAGGATGAAGATTATCTCACCTGTATATATTGAGGGAAGATTCTTGCCTTACTGCTTTGGAGACCATGAGTTCATAGTGCTCGTAGTGTCAGGGTTCAAATTGCCTGTGTTACCTCTGTCTTGCGTCTTTTTGCCCTTGCTATACACCAGGTTAAGATGAGCGCAGATGAGCTATCTAGTGTTTGCATTTTCATTGCCTTTCAGATTATCTGTACTTTGCAGCCACTGCATATTTACTCTTCATTTTGTCTACGGGAAGAACTATCCCCACGGGTATTCTTCAATAGGCTTTGAATGTTTCAATATCATGTCAGTCAATTAATTTTCATTAAAGACATAACCTTCAGGAGATTCTGCTGGGAAGGTCTGAGACTGCCTGCTGCACCTAGTTGTGGACCTGAATAGAAATCTGTCACTTAAGAGCAAGGATGAGGCTGGCTAGGAATAGAAAATTATCACTAGCAGTTGTTTAAGATGCAGTTTTAATATGAATTTATATGCAGATGCCTATAAATAGAATAAAACTTGGAATATAAAGGTAGTTAAATAGTTTTTAAAATACAAAGAGAAGACTTAATTTTCTAAGAGTTTTCTTTAGTACGGTTCTTTCATTTCCTGCTTCACAAAGGCCTTTCTCATGGGTTTAAATGATTTCATTTTCAACTTCACAGTAAGTTACAGACAGGGAAACAGCTATGCAATATGCTTATGGTCCTACCCAAACTGTGATTGCCACTGTTCAATGGAACGTGTGAACAGCTCCTGGGTGGCCAAATCAGTCCAGATGTGTTGCAAGCATGACTTATTAAGACCCATTTTTAAACTGTTTTGAGGTTTTTGATCCTACTCTTCTTCTCAAAATCCCGTTACAGAACATAATTGCGTCAATGGTCTAGATATCCTCTTCTCATTTCAAATGGATATTTATTCATGGCTCATTAAGTGTAATTTGTTCTCACGAATAATAGTTAATTTTCTTCCCTGATGTTAACTCAGATAACTGCTGTTATGTGTATAGGTATACATCCTAGAATACTTTTTGCCTTTTAGAGAAGGATTGCTTGGAACCAAACAGCAAACACTTTCTCACAGTTTCTGTTAAACAGGCCCCTTTCATACCTCGGGTAGGCGTTCTCCACATATCTTTTAAGATTCATCTTTCTTGAGTATAGGTCATCAAACTTGGATCCACTACTGAGATGATGGCTCATAAAAGCAATTTTCCATCTACTGGGAATACCTTTGCTGACAGATTTTATGATTTTATTCTTGTTTTTTTTAGTACTGTATCACATCAGCAATTTATGTAGACATACCTGAGCAAAGTGTCCCAGAACTGTCCATAGAAAGAAAAACTAACACAACACTGGCTCTGGTTATAAAACCAGAACGACTTTGCCTGACTTAGTGGACTGTGATGTTCAACGCTGATCATGCTGAAAGCAAGGCTTTAACTAGTACTTCTTCACTGTGCTGGTAACGACAACAAAGTTCTTCCAAAATCTCCTTCTGCCTTTCATAAAAGAGAGAGAAAAAGAAATGAAAAATCTTACATAAAGTGTTTTGCTAGCAAAACATCTTCTCTTGCAATAGTATGTTGAGAACAAAGACCAAATTTCTGAAATTTACATTATTTTACATTTCTGCATCTGAGGAGATTCTTGGTTCAATGTTTATGATGGTGATATTTCCCTCTTCACATATTCTGAGGGATCTATTTTAAATCTTGCTTGCTAAGTTTCTGTACAGCATCTGTCAGTCTTATACTTACAGTGTATTGCTATACTCTCGGAAAGTACATCTGAAATGCAGTTTGCAAAATGCTGGTTCGAGGAAAATTTGCCTCCAAATTCTTATTTAGAAAAAAAATGTGTGACTTGAACTGCACTATTAAACCAGTTTCTTTTAAGGCATTACTTTTCTTTCGACAAATCTGATTTTATGAAATATGCGAGAGGCTGGGTAACCCCTCCACAACAACATGTGTCTTTTCTGGTTCTTTCATCACATCCATTACACTAGTGCCTGTGGCTGCCCTGAACTCCAAAATCCAGGATCTTTGAGACACTTGGATTTAGAAGGGTAGCAACAGAAATTAACCTCTTGAGTTTTCTAGATTCAGTCATACCTGAAAAGCAGCTGACTAGTTGTAGATTTTCTTCCTACATTGTCACCTGTAATATTCATATGATATCAGGATTCTTGACAGTTCCTGTAAGGGGTGAAAGTTAGATACGAAAGAGTATGGAAGCTCCTGACAGAGAAAATTTTAAATTATTCAAAAAAATGAATAATTTAAAAAGAAATATGTAAATATTGAATCATTTTATAATCATTACTTACTAATCAATAACTAATGATTCAATTAATAAGTAATGATTTAATATTATTCAACACTTGAATATTAAAAGAAACTTTAAAAATGCATATTGGGTTTATCTACGTATCATTATAATTTTATGTACAAATATGCATACATACATAGACACACATATATGTATAGTTACAGTCATTGTATCGCACCATAGTGACCCTTTGCCAGAGGCAGGCTTATGTCAAAATGATTTGGATCTACCCGCAGTGCTCCCCACTATGAATGACTGACCTTTTTCATACAGCCTAGCACTTAGAGAGACCCTTGCCTCAGTATGTGCCCTACAGAGTTTGCACACACTGTTTTACACTAGCATGCAATACATGTTATGTTCGGCATTTGTCTACCTCACTTTGCAACAGCCTGCAGTTCATTACTGTATCTGTTGCATCAGCTGTTGCTGTTGTTGACGCTTCTTAAATGCTGTGTTTGTTGCTTGTGTTTGAGTAGTGTTTTCACTACATGAGGCCTATTAGTGGGCCAGCCTCATCAGCAGACTGATTTCTGTCCTGGTCCATCAGAGCTTCCAGAGTACAGACAAGTAGAACAGATCAGTATCTTTGGACAAAGTCCCTCACCAAACCTGTCAAGGAATCTACTAGCTATGACATAAGACAGAAGGCCCATGCATCAACTGGGTTGATGGTTAAAATTGGTTAAAAAGATAAGTAATAGAGAGTAAATGGTTAGGTCTGGCAAAAGAGAGATCACCAATGTATCTACAAGGACTTGTGCTGCTCACCAGAAAAGAAAATGAGCAATGGGTTAAGAAAATTGCTGATAGTGCAGTTATTCATAGTAAGATTTAGCACAGGCTATGAAGAGTTGAAGGACATTTCCAAGTTACTCAGTCTTGCAATAAACTTACTCAGATGAAATTCAACAGAGGTAAGTTTAAAGTGGTGCATTTTGGGGGAAGATATGTGTAGCTTCAGTTGTAAAATGGTGGGCTCAGAGCTGATCTGTACAACTCGGGTGAGAAGGTGGGGTTATGCTAAATGATTCCACGAAGACATTGGCTCAGTGCCCAGTAATGGTTGAAGTAGAAGACTAAATGTGAATTTTTAGGAAAAAAAAATATGCCCTTGTTCCATTGTATAAATCCATGCACCTACCACGTAACTTGACAGCCTAGCAAAGACAGAGGGGATACAATAGGTGTCTACAAATCTGTTCACTGCTCTACAATACAAAACCTAGAGGCCTAAACTACTAAAGCTAGCAGGAAACCGGTTCAAAAGAAACAAAAAGAAGGTGGTTCTTTTTGCAACAATTACATTTACAGATTTATGGTCAAGTCCTGAAGATCTGCTGTGGAGCTTGAACTGTGATCAGCTTCTGCTCCCCTCTTTTGCTCCTGTTTTCCTTCATTGCCTCCTCTTGTAGCCACACCTGCCTCTGGCTGTGCTCATTCCCCTCGCTGACACTGCCGTTGTTCTGACAGTTTCTTGTTATTTCAGATCCTAATTGGAGGGTCTGCGGTACTGCAAAAACGAGATGCTTGAACTTATATTATTGTGTTTCTATATTGTGTGAGAGATCTGTCTCAGTCTTTACTGTAACTGTAGCCTGCACAACAATCTGTGACTACTTTGATTTAGAAATCTGCTGTAAACTATAATCTGCTGCACTTTTGTCAGGCTGTAACTTCTGTAGCCTCAAGTCAGAAACCATTGCCCTAGGATGACTGCTACTCCTGGCACACACTTAAGTGTAACTATTTATTTCCAATTTTATATTGCTCTTTTACAGACAACGTCCAAAGAGGACTACCTGGGGGAGAAGTCCTGGCAGGATGGCCTATAAAATGCTGGTGTGAGCGGTCTCTGACCTGGGGGAGAAGAGTGGTGCTGCCGTGGTTACCTGTAGCAAGCAGACTGCAGAAGGGAGTGGGTGATGTGGCAGCCCTCTGCTGTGTTTTTCCAGACTGTTTCTGTATATATCTGAGGAAGCGAGCAGTGTTCACATCATCCCAAGGTAAGTTCGGCAACTTCTTCTGTCCCCTGCCTGAGGTTACTGTTGATCCCCCAGTGACTCACTCATAGATTGGGTGGTTATTGGAGAGCAACTTGGAATTCTCTAGAGTTGGGTGGGGAGCAGAAGGGGTAGGGAAAAGAGCACCAGATTTCTGGTTCACCTCTGTCACCTCTGCATATGCAGATGTTCATCTGAAATAGCACTGTGCGCTCTGTTCACTTTTGTACATGCAGCCAGCACCTTGCACAAGGCTGATGGTGATTTGACATGACAAATCTCTCTTCTTCCTTTCCTTTCAGGCTTGGGAGAGCTTCAGACAGACAGCTACAGGGACCCATATCGACTTCCTTTGCGTAATGATGCTGCTATCTTCGAGTTTGCTTCCACAGGACAGTGCCAAGAGTATAAGCTCCATGTGGCAGGGGGAGGGGAGGTATGGGTCGAGAAAAAGTTTTGGAAAGGACAATTCCTGCCATCCTCTGCACGACCTGGGCAGAGCAGACCATGGGGTGGACTTTGAGGCAAGGGCACTATCTTCCCATGTATATCCAGTGTTCTGCATAACAAAGCCCTGGTATCAAATGGGACCTCTAGGTGATGCACTGTGAGTAACGAACAGCGATGTACAAAGTAATGAACAGCAATATATAAAAAGGCAAAGAGGATCCCAAAGGCAGACAACACATACATCGGAGAGGTTCTAACGATGGTTTGTGCGTGTGTCAGTAGTTCTGGCAGTTTATTTCTGGGATAAGCTCATATCAAATGTTTGTCTATTTAGGAACGATCAGTTTGACAAATGATGGTTATGAAATGAAGACTCTTCAGTTGCTGACCTTAGGAAGCCCAAAAAGGAGTTAGCTTTAGTAACTATCAAGACTGAAGACACATTAAAATAGACATAAATCATATTTGCCATCATGAAGGTTATCCACCAGGAAACGAAATAGGAATCACCTTTTTTTTCCTCCTAAAATTAAATACTTATGGAGAATTTGCAGTTATATTTGGGGAAATAAGAAAGGAAATTACAACATCATTAATATTTCTCTATGGATTGTCTGTGAAAAGACTGCAAAGCTCGTAAAAATACCTGTAGTCAACTGGAACCAGACCTCAGACTAAAATTGAAGTTTTATATGAGTGTAAAATAGAAATGAACTTGTTGCACGTTTATCACAGTTCAGGAGAAATCACAGTTGAGGAATTCAAATTTAGAATATGTTTCCATTACTGTTCCATTTGCTGGTTTATGCATCTCTCAAATAATTTACTACAGCTGGTATGACTTCATTAAACCATGACTTTAGTAAGTTGAAGTGGTCCAACTGTTCAGCTCACAAACGGAAAGTGCTCAGAAATTGACTTAGCCTATCTTTCTTTATTATTTATCCAGAAGGGACAAATTATTCCTTACATCTGATGAAAGAGCTACGGTTCATTTTGAGGACAATGTTCAACAGTGTCTACTCTGACACTGTCTCCCTAAATTTCCTGAGGGATTCCAAATGTATGCTATTAGTTATGAAGATGACATAGAGGGAAGAGATTCTATATAATAAGCTGGCAGCAAAGTAAGACTTTAATGGTCAGCCGAGAGATTGTACTTTTTAATTCAGATGGAGATGAAAAAACTGTGTGGTAATAAACACTTAAAATATCAGGGAAATGAGAAAGTGTAGTATTCAATTTTAAAACAAAATGTTCCACTTCTTATTAAAGACCACAACAACCTTTTGTTTTTGCTCTTCAGTGAGGAAAGATGACTAGGAGCAAGATGAAAAGGAACTATTAATTTGCTTCAGTCACTCTCCAGCGTACTTGCCAGGCATCCATGTATCCACAACTAATTTTCAACTTCCATGACTACAGGTGACCTGAAAATTTTATTTGTCACGACAAGCTGGAGACTAATATTAACCAGAGTTAAGCTTGCATTTACATAATTATTACCAAGTTAAAAAGAGATTTGTCTAATTTTATGCTGTAATTTCTTTTTCCTGTATACATTCTGATATAAAGGTTTGTACAAACTGAAAATCTACAGAACTGGCAGCATGAAAAACCTTGAGACTTCGCAGTTTATCCAGGGATTTACTAATTATGCATCCTGAAGGACATCTCTTCCAACAAGCCAGAACTCAGTAATATGAGGCATTTTTACGTGTTTGATTAGGCGTCCTACTGCTGAATTCCAGATTTATTGCACACAGGGAAGTCAGGCGTTGCCAGAATCAAACATGACAAATTCTTAACATTGCAGTCACTTCCTATAAAAACTATGCCCTCAAGAAACAACAACAGTGATCCTCCTCCTTAGTGGAGAAAAAAAGAAAATCTGGCAATGAACTCTAATGAGCTAACAAGTGGTAAAATTCCAGTGGTCCTTCCAGCTGGCACAAATAACAAGAAATGTTGAGTTCAGTTATTCAAGAGGTATCCTCCTTAAAAATAAATAATGAGAAAAGCTGCAAACCAGGGGAACTGAATTCCATCATCTAGGCTCCCATCATGACTAACACCCCTGACAAAACCAAGGGAACTTCACTGAGAGGGTAATGCATCTTCACTAGGAGAATATAATGAACCTGGGGAAGGCAGCAGTGAGTAAATGGACAATATCTAGGCAATCATGATGGCATCCTTGCCTTACCTCATTACATACTCAGGTCTTCCTCTCTGGTCACTGTGGATCCAAAATACAGTGCACGTGCATCTCTCCGTTGCCCATATGACCCTGAATAAAGAAGCCCTACCAAAGTCCCTCAGCTAGTCCAGAGATCTGTACAACAGCAACCTGAATAGTCGTATCATTAGGTAACTATCTGAACTTGACTCTGACCAGTTCCACCTTGGCCTGCTACCATAGCACTGCTGCTAAGCCACCTTGGATTACTACATTGTGGCTATCACTCCACTGTTTTTGCCTTCGAAAAGGGTTATCTGAGATATGTAGGATCCACTAAATAAACTTTTGTCCCAAAACAGAAAACCTTGGGTAGCTTTGTCAAGGTCATCTGGACCTAGATGGGAGAATGAAAGTCCAGAAAGCCCTTTGCTTTTGATGGGTCTCTTATCTGCTCGCTGCCCAGAAGGGTTAGCAGCAGGTCTTGCACTCAGAGGCAAAACTCATATTTTAACAAAACCAGCCCTGAACTGTGGTTCAGCTTAAATTTAAGTAAGGCTTGATCTACCCACTCACCTTGCTGACCAGAAACCCTCTCTCACTCATCAGATGCCTGTTTACTCAGAGTCCTCAGGAAGGTCTGAGCTGCTCCTCTCCCTCACTAATAGCAGTGTCTGCAGCGAGCTCGTCACTGTTTGGGACTCCATTTACAGCCAGATGTTAGTGGAGATCATGTTTTACAAAGAGGGAATTATGAAGAAACAGGATATTTAGCTCTAGTAACATCCCAAACCTGCACAGTGTTTGCTGTTGTGTGCTGTGCTGACACCTGCCTGGTGCACCCTGCCAAGGGGGTTGCGCTGCCTTCTGGAGGGGTGGTCGGGGTGAGCACCGAGTGCTCACGTGGTCCCCAACTTAATTTACTAGACTGGAATCTGAGCCATGCTGCCTGTATGAAGACAACTTCGTCATTCTGTTAGGGGAGACCGAACACGATTTTTTACTAATTTGAGTGTAACCAACCTAGCGGCCTGAAATTTCTGTCTGACACACCTACAAGCAGTAGTTTGACTGGGTATCTGTCATCACAGTATAGCTGGTACCCAGTTCTGAACATCTCTTTAAAATACAAGGAGTTTAAAGTGACAGCAGTTGCACACTGGTGCAACTAAAATGCTCCGTAACTCTAAGAACGATAATTTATAGCAATACAAAAATTCAGTTATTTGAGTACAAGATATACACAAATGCACATGTGCTGTCATTGCCCCCACCTGCAAGCTAAAAAGGATTGTGAAATTGTCTTGAACCCCGCTCCTGTTTTTATGAACACAGGATATAGGCTGACTCATTTTAGCCCCTGTTGTGACAGGACTTCAACTCTTGCCAGCCTTTGGATGGTGCAGACTCCCATGTTACATGGTACAGTCACACGGGTGCTGTGCAGCACCTGGATTTGGATCAGGATTCTATCTGCTCTGGTTTACAACAGATAGTCATTAAAAGTGGAATCAGTAGTACTGCAAACAGTGACTGGAGAGGAGGCGAGTGGGAGTGATATTTACCCCACCCAGAACGGAGGGAGAACTCTTTTCTCCTTTAATTGGGGGGAATAAGGGAATCGCTATGGTCCACAAATTCAAGCCAACCACTTGTGAATTTGGAGACTGAGGACTTTGAGTCTCAAGCCTCTGGTCTCCTTAATAGCATTCATAGCTTCACATGGAAAAAAATCATCACTTCAGGTACAGGAAAGTTTAAAATAGATGAAAAATTCCTTATGCATTTTGTAATTCGGTGCATGGATTTTGCATGAGCATCTTGGTTTTCAAGCTTTATTCTGCAATTTGTTGTTCCTAGTCTGGAAGTCTGAGTTAGACTGGAAATCTCTCTCTTGTCATTTGTAACAAGAGTGCAGCTAGTCTAAGACTTCAGCATCATGGACAGGCTCAGAGAATTTGAGATGATGGAGTGTGGTATTAGAGGGCAGAGGTAATATGGGTGGAAGAAGAAATAAAAGGGATCAAAGACAACAAATCAGTGATATGTCTAAGCCCAGATGGCTCTTTGGATATCCACTTTCTGCAGTCTAAGTCTACATAACATTACATGTAGCCTTACCTCTTGTGGCCTCTGATGCCTTCTAAAGGATCTGTGCATGGCTGGGTTGACTGGAAGCAGCCATTGGGGCAAGAAGTAACTTCATAGCACCAGATTCTTGGGTGTCTTTACTTCTCTGTCACCACCTTCTCAGGGAAAAGATTAGGAGGAGACTTTATTTGACCAACATGTCAGCTAGAGTGTGCTAGAAAAGGAAAATAGATATTTAAAAGGATAAAAGTCAACAAATTTACTTTGCAAAGAGAGTGTATACCAAAGGCAATCACATATTGTGATGATTTTAGATATAGGCAGGTGGGAAAGATGAAGACTCAAATACACCATAAAAAATATTTTTTGAAAGTATCATCTAGGGCTTGTGGATTTTTCAAAGCATACATCTACAGAGGAAGGAGGTGAGGATAATAGAGATGAAAAATGTGAATAGACATGAAATACCTGAAGGAAGTACTCACAGTACATTGACAGCGATGAACTAGAAGAGAAATCATTCAATGCCATCTTGCTAGCAAACTGTTTTGAAAAGGTAAACCTTTTTTTGGCTAAGAATGAGATTGCTCAACAGAACAGAATCCAATCAAAAATGTAAGTGATAATAATCAAGACAAAGACTAATTTCTTTGCTGATTTTTGTATATTTTGCTCTGCAAAAGTATCTGTAAAAAAGGAAAGAAAAAGTTTGGATTTTTTTAAATGGTACTGAATAACAAATTGTATTTACATCATGCAATCTATCTTGATATATCATTTTTATTATTCACACCTTGGTGCATTGCTCCTGCACTTGTTAGTACTTCCTGAATGGATATTCCCTATCTATTTCATTTAATTTGTCAGAAGTAATAAATCACAGTAGGTTTGTTTGTATGTCCCTGAAGTAAGACAAATAACTTAGTCTTACTGCACTTAGCCCCAAGCTTCCTTGGGGGAGGTGTGTATGCCTGGAAAATTAAGTCAGAAGCAATAGTTGTTTTTTCATGATCTGGTTGTCCATGCAGCACTAGAGAATGGGAAATTAATATTTCAATTTTCAAGCAGTTGGGACTGAGCTGCAAAAAAATGACTTCCAACCTCCTATCTGGAGCCTCATTGAAAAGACTTCACAAACAAGTACATATAACCTCTTCTAAAAAGAAACAAGCTTGAAGCACAAGGGAAGTAGAACCACTCACTAACAGCTTTCATCTTCTAAAGAGTTGTGGTTAAAATTCATTGAATGAAAACAAGGTAATTTTATGGTAACTCTAGCATCATCAAAAAGTTTTGTCTGTATTTAGGGCAGAACTGAGTAGTTTTGAAGATGATTTTAAATAGCTTTACTAAAAAATAGATTTGCTAAAACATGTACTTTTGAGAAACCTAAACGTAACCAAAAATTGTGTAACATAGTTTTGTCTGAAAATGTTAGCTAAAACTGAAGAGGAAATGGTGCTTTCCTTGCTACAAGAAGATCTGACCTCTGGGATAGTCAAGACCCTGAGAGCACTGATAAGCCTTAATGGCTCTCACCAGCTTCACCTGGGGACTCCACTCACCCCTTCTGCCAGTGCACCCAGGGGCCTCATTTAAGCTTAAGCTTGGGTCTTTAGTCCTTACTCAAGCTATGTTATGGGCATAATGGTCTTCAGTTCCTCTTCGGGACAGACCTTGGACATATGCAGCAGGTAACATTATTTCCACTCCTGTCTCTGGGCATGTCTCCTGCCAGTTCCAAGGATACTTCCAAACCCAACTGATTGCTTTGCTTTCTCTGGGGCTGTAGATAGAGCCCGTTACCAGCACCCTGCCCGACCTGCTGTGTGCAGATCCTGTGGGACTGTGTCCTAACCCTGTGGGACTGTGCATCATCGGTGCGCACACCGCCCGGGCTGTGGTTGCCCTTAGCTCCTGGCTTGTCCCCTCTCATTGAGTAGCCCTACTCTTGCTGCTCCCTGGCTCTGCTTTGGGCTAACTAAAGTACAAATCATTCTTTGCCTCTTTCAGAGACGGACCCTCGCAAATCCCTCTTGTTTTCCAGGACGACTTCCTGCCTTGCACACTCATGGTACGATGTCAAGAGGTTGACTGTACATGGTGCTCTGGGATGCACTGTTCTGAGATTTTTCTCTGAAAGATGTTCCACTGTGCCAACTCTAATGTGGTTACAGATGGAAAGAGCAGTCATTCCTTCTGTACCTCGTTAAGTGATTATTTAGTTGGCAGTTCATATGTGACGTGGAACTATCTCTTCCCCTAAGGGGAGAAAAGCCACTACATTTAAATGCACTTTGTAACAGAGCTGGACACTGCTTCTTTTGTCTACTGTATTCACGAGGTTACAGAGACCTTCTCACCTCCTTCTATGCCCAACAGAGCTGGACCAGAGCCAGAAGTAGCAACGCTGCATCAGCCACCCCGGAATACCCTGCACCATGCCAGTTAGTTGGCACTTTGGCAAGGTAAACACTGAAAACAGGGTGCTCTGTCAGTGGTAATGACCGCTCTGGCTCTGATGGGTAAAGAAGGGCTACAGCACTCCATCCTCACTGTCTCTGAATGTTACTTAAAACCTAACACTACTTGTCTGATTTGTTTTCAGGATTGTTTCTTTATGTCTCTGTAGGGGATAAATGTAGTATGAGATACCCATACAGATGGAGATGAAGTTGCTACAGGTTTGGAGGAAAGGTCCTCTTATGGTTTGAAAGATTGTTTAAAGAATAGGAAAGGAAAAATAGGGTTGGTGGTAATTTTCCAGGACAGAGCAGTATCAACAATGACATCCCAGCGATCAGTACTAGACTGAGGTTTATCCAGCATCTTATCAC
This sequence comes from Cariama cristata, assembly GCF_000690535.1. Lineage (NCBI taxonomy): Eukaryota > Metazoa > Chordata > Aves > Cariamiformes > Cariamidae > Cariama > Cariama cristata. Next base: position 14,783 of record NW_009604003.1, read on the forward strand.
TGACTTGGAAATGGCAGTGCACAGTGAAATTTCCAAGCTTGCAAACAATGCGTTTTGATATTCAAAGGCTGTTCAGATTGCAAGGAATTCCATTACGACATAAAATGGAGTGAACGGATATCCAATGCCATTTTGTCCAGGGAATGGGGAGACGGAAGGGGCACACAGACACTCCCACACCCCTCTAGGAGACGTGGAGTTCTATGAACAGCATCAGTCTGTGGTTGCCCCTAGTGACACTGACCCTGTGGAGAAGGAATCTTGATTCCAGGACACCAGTCCCTACAGTGGCACAAGACAGTACTGTGAGCTTAGGATGAACAGCAGTGAGTGCAGAGCTTTTGGATGTAAAGTCCCCCCTCTTCAAGATATGACTACTGAACTTGTGGCCATTTTGGGACAATCACAAGCAACCCAAACACTAAGATTAGTCTCTGTTCTTCCATAGAGTTTAACATCATTCAAAAGCTCAGAGATTTCATTGTGTGTTTCCTTCTCTAAATTGTTGAAAAACATATTGAATAGAATAAGTCCCTCTAAAGATCCCTGCTGGGAATGTACATATAAATTTTGGGGGACAGACACTTGACTATAGTAGTGAATTAAACTGTGCCTACAAATATTCCCAGGCATGGTTTGGACCACAGAACGTGCATAGTTCCCAGGATAAATGACATCATGCCATCTTGGCAAAAATCCCTTCACTTCAGCCCTCCATCTCTTTCCTGTTAGGTCTTGTGCTCCCAGGTAGATCAGCATGCCATGAAAAAAATACACTTTGCATCATGTTGTGAAAAACCTACTCCCAGAGGCTCTTGTTTTTTGAAGCCTTTGATAAGAGAAACAGCCCAGAGCGACATGGGATCCTGAAGAAATGAAGATCCCCATTTTGGGGATCCTGTGTGGGAAGATGGACCAGGAGGGTGTGTGTATGTGTGTGGGGTGAACATACATGTAGCATCAGATGAATCTTCCCAAGTATATGTGAAGGAGCAATATGAAGACTGTCGGACAGACACTGTCAGTGATTTTCCACCTGGTGCTGGGGCAGACTAAAAACACATCATGCAAGTAGGCCTGGGCCTACAGCTGCTGCCCTGGGATGGCATGACATGGAGCTGCAGATGTCTGGAGACCAGAATGAAGTGGATCTGTCTTTAGTATATGCTGCTTAGGTATCCCAGGTCTGCAATTTAAGCAGTCCCCCTCATTAGAAACATCTTCCAGATACAGTATCCCAGCTGACAAAAGTCTTCGGGAAGATGATGCAGGAGAGATCCACTGCTGTTACATCCCCATGCATCCCCAACTATCAGTGGGTTGTGGGCCAGAAGAGAGCTCCGGTGAGCATTAATGGGGTTTCTACACTTGCTTTTGGTGTGGAACATGGAGCCTTTCTAACATCAGATGCTTGGTCATATTGGGCAACCTATGCAGAAACTTGGCACATGCCTTTGGGAGTGATGGAGAGCTACCGTCTCCTCAAATGACAGTCTCCTGTGGCAACCAAAGCAGATAAAGCAGTAGGTGCTGGGGATTATGGCTGAACAGGAACCACCTGCTTCACAGGCTGGAGTGCTGCCTCCTGAGAAATGGTAACGAAGCAGCTGTGAAGATGCTCAGACACTTGTCTTCCCAACTGGACTTACATGGCTGCCCATGCCCATGCACTCCAGCCAGCTCCTTCCCTGCTGGAGCACATAAAACACTGCTGAAACACCAAAACTGGTGTTTTGTATCTCAGCCATACAACAAAGGTTCACCTCCACACTCCTGGAAGCAACTTCTGTGGCTGATCTCTAGAGGAACTTCAATCCAGTGGAGGAACTACCATGGCGAAGACCCTCTCTCTCCCTCTTGTCACACCCAGAGGGCAGCCAGCTGGCAGTTTCGGCATAGTCCCATGGCAGCCTTGGGCAGCAGCCTCAGCTACTTTTGCCTGCTCCTTCCTCATGCAGGTCCCTCAAATCCCTGTTGCCCTCCAGCACCCTTGTTCTACTTTTCAGCCAGCCCTTTCTGAGCTCAGAAGTGTCTGCCTATGACTCTGGCGTGCTGTATATGGAGGTTTGCACCGGTAGTGTGAGACGGACACTTCTCAGTTCCTCACGGCGGGCAGAGCGAAATCGTGAGGTGCAGCAGCCTCAGCAGATGCTTGATCTGGCCCACTCCTCTTAGATGAAGCAGAGAAGCACACTTTTCATGGTGACACTCCCACCTCTTGTTGCTCCACTCGAGGTATTGCTAGAGACAAAAAGGAGCTCGCCTTTATTTGTTACCCTAATTAAAAATACCACAGACTGATTATTATTAGTCCAGTTACAATATCACTTAAATCACAATAATGTTTACACTTGAAATGAATACAGAAAGGCTTCATTAATAATAGTATCCTTAAAGGGATAGGACTGGATAGAAGGAAGAGCTTTTTCACCATGAGGACAGAAAAGCAGTGGAACAGGTAGCCCAGAAAGGCTGTGCATTTTCTGTCCTTGGAGGTTTTTGTGACCATGTTAGAGACCAGACCAAGCTCTAGGCAATACATTCTGATCTTATAGCTGTCCCACTTCAAGGAGAAGGTTCGACTGTATGAACCTCTGTCTTCCGTTCCAACCTGGATTATCCTCTGATGATGAGACACAAGAAGCTCCTGGATGATACCCAGCTGGATTTCGGGTGCTATGCTGCAGGGAGGGCTGCCCTGATGTTGAGGGAATGGGTCAACAGGACCCTCATTAACTGCACAGGTAAAGGCCCATCCCTGCACCAGGGACAGCATCACCCCATGCAGCAAGGAAGTCTGGGCTCCCACGGGCTGGGCAGCAGCTTTGCAAAATAGATGACCCAAGTCCAATATTAATCAGTGGTGTACTGTTGTGGCAAAGGTGACTACCAGCAGACTGTGGTCTCTGGGCTAGAGTGGAGCTGGTAGGGTGGGGAAAGCCATTCTTCCCCTCTACTTGACAACCATTAGACACCAGCAGTAGGACCACATTCACTTTGCGGCTTCAAAGCAAACAGGCAGATATAGGACGAGGAAGCAGATACAGAGGACTTTAGAAATATTGCTCAGGACTGCTAGGATGGTTTAGAAAAGTCAAGCTCAGCTGCAATTGAAACTGGTGAAGGATATCAAGGGCATCAAGAACTTCTACTGCTACTTTAGTAATAAAACATGGTCCAACTGCTCAGTGGGTCATTGGATTTAATGAAGTAGAATCATAGAATCAT
>NW_009604004.1:0-341 GCF_000690535.1 Cariama cristata
CCCTAAAATGTGGGGTTTGGGAACTCACATCAACCCCCTCATGGAAAAACAGTGTCCCCCCCCATTCCCACATGGAGTTTTGGGTTGAAACTGGTTGGTTTTGGGGGTGAAATCGCCTCGGTTTGGGGTCTGGGGAGCCAAGGCCCGAGTGCCTACAGTGGCTGGGGATCAAATTGCCCAAAATCTCAAGAATTCATCCCATAATGCTGCAATGGGGGAGTGTGGAACCCTACATCACCTCCCTGAGGAAAAAACCTCCCCCTCCTCACCTCAGACAGGCCTTTTTGGGGGGAAATCAGCTGGTTTGGGCATCAGGGAGCTGAGGCTTGGCCGCAGATGGG
>NW_009604005.1:0-3087 GCF_000690535.1 Cariama cristata
ATTTCCTGAAGTCAAGCCTGTTTTGCCAGGGACCACAACTGGTGAGTGATCTCTCCCTGTCCTTATCTCAACCCAGGAGCCTTTCGTTGTATTTTCTCTCCCCTGTCCAGCTGAGGAGTGGAGCAATAGAGCAGCTTTGGGGGGCACCTGGCCTCCAGCCGGGGTCAGCCCACCACAGTAACATGGGCACCAGTTGTGCGGTACGTCCCCAACAGCAACACGGCAACACCTCCAGACCCCAAGGCGGTCCACAGCACCACTGGTGATCCCTTGCAGTCAGGAGCTAGGATCTCAGTCTTTGTCCCACCTGAAAGTCCAATCAGTTCACCACTTGTAAATCAAACTCCAGCCTGGTCTTATGTAGCAAAAAAAAAAAAAAGTCTATGGGTTGACTTTTTGACTTTTTGTGTGTTACCATTGCCTATCAGGGAAAAAACTAATAAGCAATAGATTAATATGTTGCATTCAGTGAACCACTCAAAAAGGTTGGCTCTGTCAATTACTAAAGATGCAACATTCATTAACTGCATAATACATAGAAAACTTCTCATTTCCAATTAAAAAACATTGCCTAGGACTTCATGAGTTTTTCAACAAAACGTCAGGAATAGAAAAAAGTGCATATTAAGGTAATTTGTTAAGAGTACTTATTTTGTTTTTCCAGGTGTTTAGTGTGATTGGAGTACTACACATTTGCATAACTTTTGGATTTTCTAGACATTAAGAGAGAAGCAAACATAAAGAGAAGCCTGTGATTTATCAAGTGGTTTTTCAGGAAGGAAGAGTAATTTTCCTTTACAAGCCATCTGTACAGTTCACCATGTAAATAATTCTTTGTTCAAGGCAACAGAATCATATTTTACTTGTGGGTTTAACATACACAGCACATTCCCACCTTAATTCTGTTCCCCCACCAGAAGACTCATTAACAACTATCAATTAACACAACAGCTACACTAGCAGGCAGAATAATGAAAGGGTATTTACATCTAAAAAGTTTTTTTTTCCCCTCTTTTAATTTCTATTTAATTTCAGGGGGGAGTGCACACCATATTACTGCACAGTTTATGGATGTTTCTACCACAAGGCTACCAGTAAAGACAAATGGTGATCACCTTCCTACGGCACCTTACTGAATCTCCTGAGCCTTTATTTATTTATACGGAATCCATCACTGCAAAGTCTACGAGCACAAACGGATTAAATACGCTCCCTGCATGCACCTAGGCTGCTATCATTGACATTGCCCAAGAAAGCAACTGTAGATTCTATTTTCTCTTTTATCCCTTCAAACCTGAGCACAGCAGGGAACCTGCGAACAGTTTTCCTTCCTGAGACTAAACCACGCTATTTACTGAGTGTCAATCACAGACCAGCTGGGGGATGCTTGAGCTGGGGAGAACAGACCTAAGTTTCAAACCTTTAATTTTCTTAACACCTTGATACACAGTGATGGAAAGGCAGAAAACCCCCAAAAAGCTGCTTCGAAAAGAAAATTTTAGCTAAAAACAGTTTAGTGTTTGTAAACTGCAAATTTATCCTTTTTTTCCAAATATAAGCATCTGTTTTCTCCTGTAGTTTCCTTGGCATGGGTACCCTCTACCAAAGCACTTGTAATCAACGCATTTCATTGTAATGGCTTGCAACTCCAAGCCGTGCGGTTTCAGCACTGCCAACCCAGCATCACCGTGACACAAACAGAGCAGCCCAGGAGATCATGGAGGAAAAAAGAAGAAAAGATGACTTCCCATGGAATTCTTTGGCCTAGGGTATGAATTAGTATCTCGATAAAGCAGTGGGGTCACAGACTCATCTCCATCATATTTTTCTGTTACAGGGAAATTCAGTGATATGTCATTCCATGTATGATAAATTGTCTTCTGTGGGCATTTATTTTTCACAGATAAACACTAAAACTCACCCCTTTCAATAACCAGGCAAGAAATTGCCTAATAATTAGGTAGAGCAATTTATAGGTTAATAGCCTGTGGGATTTAGGGCTTCCACCTTCTCCAAGACTGTCACACCTGTGCCCTTTTAGCATTACATAGTAGCTTAGTGTTCTCATTAGAGTCCACAGATTAATATTAATGAGACAGATTCTCACTCAAGGCACGCTAACTTACATGACTTTAATTTAAATTTTTGAGTGCAACTTATAATGAGAATTTACCTTTATTACTATTATTTTTAAGAGCTTTCCATTTCTTTCTCATATCAAATGGTATCAGAAATAGTTCAACCTCGATTACAGCCAGGAAAATAGTAATCGGTTCCATACAACAACAGAATTGATATTAAAAGATTTCAGAGTCTGTAATCCTTTTCTCATTGAGGACAGATGAGTTGGTTTTGACTCAGGGAGGCAAGCCTTGAATGAGTAAATAATTTGTAAATACAGGGGCTGAGGAAGCATACTGCTTAAGATTATCAGAATTGCTAATTCAGGCAGCCTTGTAAGAGGATTGTGATTACACAGGAAAAATTATTTTTCCTGTTATCTACGGAAAGGAGATAGAATCTATTGCAGAATAGGTTTTCTGACTCTCTCAAAAGGAAGGAATTACGATGCAATTCAAGATTTAAAATTTCAGTCACCTTTCAGGGATTCTCCTTGAACTCAATATAATACAGCAAAACGTGCTCTGCTGAGAAGAAAAATCCACTGCAGAGTACCAGCATGTTAATGATATAGCTACTGCTATGTACAGTAACACTTTGATGAATCCAAATGTGTGGATCAAACACACAGGGACATTTGAATACCGCCTCGGTAGCAAAATTAAAGGGGTCTTTATCTTGGGGGCTGGGGTGGTTTTTTCGTCACAGAGTACCCAAAAGCAGGCATGACAACAGAACAGCGGTCTGGAAGACATCACACTTCAGCAAGTTACAGGAAAATTAGAGGCTCGGTACAACAAGAGAAATATAAACAAGCTGTCCCTCTGAGGGAACATCAGCAGAATGGCCATATCAGTGCCCTGCCTGGGCACAGGGCGTGCTGCCTCTTAGGTGACCTGCAACAGACCCAAAATGCCAGAGATGAAACACAGAGCAGTTTAGGACCTAATTCTCAAAAAGTATTTT
>NW_009604006.1:0-605 GCF_000690535.1 Cariama cristata
GGGTGCCTCCACATCCTGCAAGCAGGTCTCCCACAACGAAACCTCCTGCTGCGTCCTGCTGGTGCTGGCTGGGAATGGGAACCCATGGCAAAGCCCATCTCCAGTGCCAGCTTTCCCTCCTGCTCGGCACCAGCAACGTGGGAGATACCGGCAACCTCTGCCCGGCTGTAGAAAGCGACGGAGGCACCGGGCAGGTCAGAGTCGTCAGCCCCGTGAGACAAGGAGCTCGCTGCGGCCAGGGGCTTCAACCAGTTCTCGGAAACTATCTGCCCCCGTTGAACCGCGTCCGGGCCAGTGCCACCCCCTGCTGGGTGGCAAAACACCATGTGCTGGCATAACCACCCATACGTGGCCCCGTGTCACCAAGCTGACGGGCGGCAGAGCCCCCACAGACAAGCACTGTGCCGGACAAACGCCTGCGCATCCTTCCAGCCTTCCACCACTGACAGCACACGGTACCACTCAGCTCGGGGTCTGCCAGCATCGCCCCGGTAGCAATTGCACCGCGCTCCCCATGAGGACGCGTTTCACCCTGCTCCGGCAGCAGGGCAGCCGATGCTCTCGCGGTGTGGTGCAGCCCCACCGGCATGGTGGCTACCAAGGGC
>NW_009604007.1:0-337 GCF_000690535.1 Cariama cristata
TTTGTACGCTGCCTTTAGGAAAAGTTCTGATCCATCCCATCACATCTGTAAGACAAGCTGCAAAACCCATCCTAGAAACAATAGCCAGTAGGTCTAATATGCAAGACAGCTACTACACTTTCCCCCCCGCCTCGCCCCCTCGCCCTTCCTTTATTGTTCCAGTCATCAGCTGGCTTTAAAGTACCTAGTTTTAGGATAGGAGAGAAATGCAGCCCTTTAAAAGACTTTTTTTTTTTTTTTGGTAAAGGCCAGCTTTGCAATTCAAAAGAATTGTAAAGCCAATTCAGAGGAACAGGGGCCTTAGAACATAGAGGTGAAATCAGAAGTCACACGTCAC
>NW_009604007.1:349-6099 GCF_000690535.1 Cariama cristata
CCCCTTGGATTTTCTGCCCTGCCTAGATTTTCTTTTCCCCATTAAACGAATCAGGAAGCAGAACTCTCCACATTGTACTCTTACATATGCCACTCTAATTACACAGGACATCCATGACAAGTAAGAATTTTGTATTCTGTTCAGAACTGTCCAGGTGGTATCTGGATCAACTCTCCAAGGCCTGGTTTCTGAAACAGGACTGGAGACATGAACTGCATGGAAATAGGTACACCTCATGCAAATTAAAAAGTGCAAGTTCAGTATGTACTGCATCTCCAACATTGTGCTGTGTCTACCACTTAACATGACTATGCTCACTCCTTTTGTACCCCTCTGAGTAGACAGTTAACCTATCAGCTTCAGTAGAAGCCTAACCTTCGAGCCAAGTACCAACTTAGAACATACCTTGGAGGTCCTGCTTTAGTTTACAGTTGGTCCATCTGTGTCATGTCAGCCCCTCCAGTTAAAAGAAAACCAAGAAAGAGATCAGCAGTTTAACAGGACCATTGACCACAATGTGAAATTTACAAAAAGTTGGCAGGCACACAGTTATCTACCAGTTATTCATAACTATCACCTTTTCTTAAACACAGAAAGCAAGAAAGTTGGCCAGTATGCTTAAACTCATCAGTTGTCGCTGCAGCTGCACAAAAATAGCTGTACACTCATGATAATGCATTTTTTCTTTAAGATGATGAGGTAACCAAGTAGACATTCAGAGTTGACACACACACACACAAAAAAAGACTGCAGTTCTCAGGAAGCCCTTTATTAAGTGAAGGCATTAAAGGAGAAACTACTGTTAGTCACCATGCTTCTCGTCTTCAGGTGGTTCATAGTGAGCCAGCTGTGGATTTAAAGAGAGGAATTTAGTTAGCTGCAACATTTCAGAGACACTTTCTACATTTAGAAATGTAAGAAAACGTTTGGTCTGGAAGTGTTCCATTTACTTTGTGCATTTTATTCCATCATTGATATTTATGCAAGTCCATTTTCAAGTCAGGCAACAAAGTAACCCTTCCCTCAAAACATCAATTTGTCACATTGTATAATCACGCAGCTATAACAAGGGAGCTTTTTTAATGCCCTTTCAAGCATGTAGGTCTTGCCCTTAATTTTTCCCTGTTTCTTGTTCTAGGTCTCATTAAGTACTTTTCATCTTAAATAGCAGCTGATAATGATCAGTGCATTATAAGCTTTGATTTCACTGAAATATGATTAAATGAAACAGTCATTCTCATAGCAACAGTACCTAAAGTAACATTTCCTGTAATCATTCTAGCTTTCATTATGCTTTCTGGAGAGTATGGCCTAGGCAACTATGCACTAAAGTATGACCTTTACTTGTAAAGTTATTTCCAAAGAAACATATGAAAGTGTTTACTTGACCTCAGTTACATTAAAGATAAGCTCAAGCTTCAAAAACAGTTCAAGCATTAGGACTTAGTCTCTAAAATATGCCAGTCCAGTTTCCTCAATTAAGATTCCTCCTTTCTCCTGCAAATTGCAGAGTAGGTTAAAAATAAACAAAGTACATAAAAAAATTACAATACCCATGTGTTCCTCGTAGCAACACTAAATTACAGCAATCACTATGCCACTAACAAGAATCACTAAAATAACATCTTCTCGTTCTTGTAGATTTTGCCACAAAAGATGGCCAGTACACAATCCAAAGTCAGTTTTCTTTTCCACAAAGGGCCTAACTATTGACTTCCTGCCCCACCCAAATACCCGACATTCTGACCAATAAATGTAAGGAAAAGAACACATCTTCACAGATGAATGCAAAAGAACACCACCACCTATTTGGATGTGATTCAAGCTACCAATAAATGCACAGTTAAAGGCATGTATTTTATGCTAGAGGACTGCTAAAAAAACAAGAGCTGAACAGTAGTGCTCTCCCTGCACTCTGCCCATGTGAACTTCTATGATATCTCAGAAGGATGGGCAGAAGATAGTAGGGGAAAGAAAGGGAAAAAACAAAAACATTAATACTGGAAAAGACGTAAAATAGGAGTTACCATTGGAAGGCTGAAGAAGGTGAAAGCACAAATAAACCCATGATTACAGAAAGGCTTACGTTCCTGGAACAAGACCCATATTACTCTGCTTTCATGTGTCTACTTACTATCAGTAGCATTTTTAAGTCGGCTACGCCAAGTGAACTGCTGATCTATTGCTACTCCCCTAAAATTCTGCTCTTTGCTATATTCCCTAGTAAGAAATAACAAATGCAGCTGTAAGGACTCACAGTGGGTAACAGAGAAGGAGAATTACTAGGACAGCAAGAGAGCACTCCAGATGAGACATACAAAGAGGTAACGCCCAAGACTCCCTTCTCCTAGAACGAAGGTAGGTGGTTGTCTCCCAGTAAAAAACCCATAGGGATGTTCACATATAACAACAGCCATTCTCTTCCAACAAATGCTTGAAAACCTGTAGCGGTACACAAGCTACTAGCTTATTAAGGTTCTCAAAGGTTTCCTTCTTCAGTGTTGTCGGGTTTACAGTCAGTGCTCCCTCATAAGGGGAAGTTGTTCACATCTCAGAGCTGTTTCAGACAGCCTGTAGACCCATTAAAGAATGGCTCTTCCTTAGCTAACACTTCAGATGCACTGGTGTTGCAGATAGAGGAATACCAGCGTCATTTTAGCTGAAAATTGCAAATTACTGTTCCATGGGGATACAACTGCCTCCACTGGTAACATCCTGCCACGTGCAAGTCTATGCCAGGTCACACAAACTAATATATAATATTCCTCCTTCAGTTGGCCTTTTGAAAGCCTTTCTAATAGATATGTTAGCTTTTTTCTCATTCAAAACTCTTGTGGAAGCATGAGCTACAGAATATCAGACAACTTAAACACATCCAGGCAGGACTGAATGAAAACATGGGATTGGCCTGGATAGCATGTAGTTTCACTAAATAAATATAATTCCTAATTTAGCAATACTATTCTATGTTACAGAATATAAGAAGTGTCCCATCAAAAAACAAAGTCTTTACTATGATGAATTCTGTCAGCATTCCTCAGCCATAAGGCTAAACAATGCAATAACATTTATCAGTTATTCTAATGGAAAAAAGTTAGCTGTATTCTGTATTCTAAGTATTAAAGTATTCTTCTTGTTGTGTCATATGGAACTACTGAGGAATACCAAGTAAAGTTTTACCTTGGTTTTCAGTTTTTTATTTTCTTCCAGCACAGCTTCGTATTTTTCTTTCATCTCTGCCACTTCCAAGCGAAGTGCCTCTATTTCTGGATTCTCAGGAGCTGAAGCTCCCAGATGATGTTTCAGAAAGCTGATATTTAGATGTTAAGTATTTCTTCAGTTAGAGAGCATAACCACATTTTACTTTAAACACTTATGATGAAGTTAATGTTGCAATACAGGTGACCAAAATTGCATTAAATCACTAGGATTACTATAGTACTTTTCATCCTACAGGATGAAGTTACAAAAACAAAAAAGCTTTTCAAGTTCATCGGTATATTCCTAAAAAAATAAAAAAAAAAAAGAAAAAAGAACACAAGGAATTAGTACACACAGGACAAATTTTCATGTTTTACTACACTCTCCTTTTTCTCTCTTAAATGCAGAAGTTTTGAAGAGTTAAAAGGAATAACCAAAAAATAGAAGCAATAGCCAAAGAGGGAGGCTGCTTAAAAACAGTAAGAAACTAAAGATGTTATTTTTTTTTCCCCTCTCATATTATTAAAAAGAAAAAAACCCAAAACCAACAAAACAACATACACAAAAAAAAGGAAGGGTGAAGATGCTAACTTCAGAAGCCACAGGTACTGTAAGTACTCAAATCTAATGCTGCAGGTCTGCAACATTCTGTAATGGCCTACAACTTAACTTCAGAATTGCTGGCACGGTGATACACATAGTTCTCTTGCATCCTGTCAGACACTCCGTTAGCTTGTAAGAATGCAATTATTAGCTAAAATGCATCCATAAAAGCCATGTTCTCAATGTAAGTCTTTTAAATGAGCCTCTCCAGTTCACCTATGAGTCAGAAGCAACACTGCTGTTTCGTGTGAAGTCTCTACGAACAATTCACAGAAGAGAAAAAGGATACTCCAGTGCACTATTTGGTTTCTCCGGCTCTTCATATAAGGCTACCAACACTGCAAATAGAAAATATTTAACAACGGCAAGAAGTTCATGCAACTCTAAATTTTTAAAACACGTATCAACAGTTAGAAGGCATACAAGTTGCCTGCCACGTTTATAGCACATTTTTCTGTATAACAAGATTTTCACCTATATACTTTGACATGAAAAATAGGTCTGCTGTACAAGAGGGAACAGAGCATCCCACCCAGTAACAGCTAGACAGAAGTTCTGTTGATCCCCTAACCACAATCTTTGGTTATTCTAGCATGGAACACAAAACAGCCTGGACAATTTTTACATATTCCACCCACAACCCTAGTATGGGCTTTCATCAGCAAAACTGAAATTCTAACTATTTTGAGGCTCTCCATTCATAAACCAGTACTTCCACTTAAGCTACGTCTTTGAACTGCAGGACAACATCAGCACTTCTGGAACTTTCAGCATAAAAGCAAACCTCCACAGAACACCTACAGTTCCCAAATTAAATGGCTACTGTCAGAGTAGGTGACACTGATAATCTTTATGGATGGCGTTCTAGCAGCCCACAGAGTGCCAGAGAGGCCAGACACAAGCAGCAGTACCCTGATAGCTTAAGTAAAACTAGCCATACATATACCAACTCCATACCTGGAGAACTCAGTCACGTGATTACTCAGAAAGTTCCCTAGCATAACCACTGCCCCCTCCCCAAAGGGACACACTCATCTGCTTTCATAAATACTTAGGTGCCCGTCTCCCAGTTTCAGATGTCCAAATCGCACAGCCAAATTGGTTTTAAGCTAAGCATCTAAGTTAAAAACAAAATTAGCATGCTATGCTGCTTGGAAGACTTGTTTTGCCATCCCATAGGATGCTTAGTATTGCAATAGAAAGAAATCTATCGCAATACTAAGGCCAAGAGTCTTAGCACAGCACCTATTTACTTGACATCCTAGATCTGCTGCTCCCTCTTTAAAAAGCATATTTTTCAAGCAGGCATATTAACAGATTTTCTGCACGTACTATTGGAAGGCTCTCAAAAAGCCTTCTGAAAGATTTAAAACATGTTAAGCCACACAGAAAGCCAAAGTATGCATCAAGTTTAGCATCATCATTTTCCCCCCTCTGATATGGATAGTCAAACTCACAGAACTTACAGGTTCATTTAGTTCCAGGAGAAGTGCCAAGCTCTACCCAAGAAAGGGTCTTCTTAAATAGAGTGTTTTTAAGAGTGCATTTGCTGTTATTTTGTCTCAAGTGTTCACTTTCTCTGCACAGCTCTAGCAGAATAACAGCCCCCAAGAAATTCAGCTGTTTCCAAAAGCAAGCATAGAGGAAAGCACTTTGGCCGAGTAAGAGAAGTCTGCAACACACCACGTAAAGGGAAAGGAACCGTCTTCTGGTTCCTTACGTCTCGACCATTCCTGTTCCACACGCCTCTCTTAACAATCGACCCACACGCAATGAACCGCCAGAAAGGAGTTAATGCATTGCGGTTCACAGGCCACGTTTCCAAAGAGGTCCTCTGCCCTCCCTCAGCCCGCACTGCCTCGCTGCCCAGCTCCGATTCGATTTCGACTGCAGCACCAAGTTTTCCGCGCGAGTTCTGCTGCAGGCCGCCACGCAGACTGAGGAGA
>NW_009604008.1:0-295 GCF_000690535.1 Cariama cristata
GGTGTTCAACCCAAGCGATCGTTGCCGCCGAGGGGAGCCCATGCTCTTTTATACCACAAGTTGCCCTGTTTTGGGTTTATTTTCCCCTTTTCCAGCGCCAGTTCGCGGCACAGTGCCGGGCTCGGCGCAGCAGCGAGGTTTTGTACGACTGTAAATAAACGCTGGGCTCTTCACCGTTTCCCAACTGTCTCCCGTCTGATTCTTTCCCAGCCCGGTGCCACGGGGAACCGGCAATGCCGGTGGTGCCACCACCGTTCTGGTAAGGGGCCAATACCGAAGAGATGCGGATGCAGAT
>NW_009604008.1:312-991 GCF_000690535.1 Cariama cristata
CTGAGGCAGTCAGACCTGCGGCTGTTGCTCGCAGCCGGCCCCTGTTGCGTCTGTCTGCCCTCTCCCGCCCTCGGCTACGGTGGCCAATTCCCGGCGTCACCGTCACCGACCACCCCTGAAAACCCTGGGTTTGTGCAGTCGCATTACCAACGGCACCGGTCCCAGCTGCAGCCCTGGCACCGGTAAGTGCCGGAGCCGCCTTTTCCACTGCAGAAGAGGCAGACTCGGAGCACGAGCGGCATTTTGCTGCGGTGAACGCACGCCGGCACCGGTGCTCCAGCCCCCAAACCCGTGTCCGGTGCCTTTTTTTGGGGGTGAGTGTGTGTTACCGCCCAGCGCCGCTGGCACCGTGCGGCAGAACCGGCTGCCACCTCACCCCAGCTGGTCTCACCGCCGTGACCACCATTAAAGTTTCCGAAAGCGCTTTCTGTCCCGTCGTCTCTCACCAGGGCCAGCTTGTGGTGTGGTCCCGGTTGTGCCATGGGCTGGGGGGGAAGAACGGCTGCCCACCGCTGTGCCTTATTACTGGGGCTTGTTAACCACCGCGGTAATTAACCGGGCAGAAGGGTCTAACGCTTCTCCCCCCTCGTTTTCCAGGGCAGGCGCCGGGGGACGCACACCCTCAGGTGCCAGCACCGTCCCCAAGCCCACCCTGGTGATGGAGGAGCCCACAGGTGAC
>NW_009604009.1:0-14688 GCF_000690535.1 Cariama cristata
TATATATGTGTGTGTATATATATATATTCATGCTCATTCCACAGAGATGCAAGCTTGGGAGAAGCCAGGCAGTTTTAAAGATTTAAAGAACATATTCTTAAATGAGGAAACCGAGGCACGTAATGATAAGCTGATTCCTTGTGCAGCACAAAATGTATTTATTCCAGTTAACACAACGTTACCTTTGCTAACACAGGTTGTTGGGGTGAGAGATGCAAGAGGAGCAAACTGAGGACAAGCTCAGTAGTTAACTTCGAATTCCCTGACTCTGCTCCTGCCACCATCCACTGTGTTATTATTCAGGAAGAAAACATGAGAAAGCTTATAAAGGAAAATAAGACACCAATAATTTGGGAAAATGCTCACAACCAGATGGGTCAGCCTAGCTCATGTTGGACACGGAGCCATAAAACCAGGTACCAGCACATCTCTGAGCCATCTTGTGAGACATGCAAAGACTCAAGGTGTTTAGAGGCTGAACTACTGTGCCCTTGTTTCTAAATATAGGGGAATAATATTAAAAAGTCTTAAACTTATGTAAGTAGCAAAGAAAAAAAGCTAAAATAATGAGGGGCTTGCATGAGATGCCCCCATTACCACTGCAATGTGCATGCGGTAAATAAGTAGGTCTTTTATAGGTGGTATTTAGCATTGTTTTGTTGCTCTTTTTCTTGAGATTGTAAGAGTACTCTCCTTCATATGAACGTTACAGGAGGAAAAAATAAAAACAGAAAAAGCACCCCTATAGAAAAAAAAATAGAAAATGCCACTCCTGGCATTGCTCTGGCAGATCTCTGCTCATTTAGGCTTTTGAAGGCAGAAATTCATTATGGGAATTAACGAAGAGAATTAATGCAGAGGAACGTGTCAGGGAGCAGCAGGTTCCCAGGGTTGCTCCCTGCCACCTTCCCTGGGATGGGTACGGCAGCTCTTGTCTGTGCTCCCCAACTTCCACCGCGGATGAGGCAACTGGGAAGAGTCTGCTCCCAGTCAAGTTTACGAATGTTTCAGCAGTTGCCTCCTCCTTCAAGCAGCTGCCCAAAAGCTTACCCAAACCTGGGCCCTCTGCCACATCATCCGGCTGCCCTAATTAATGAGCTCCTCTGTTTGTAAACCCAAGCCCTGACAGATGCTCTCTGGCAGGCGGGTATGTAAGATGCTCGGCACAACCATCGCTTCCAATCTGCCGCAAGGCTTCTCCATCCCCTGCGCCACGCACCTTGTGGGACACCAGCCCCGGGACTTCAGATCAGCAAAGGCTGGCACTTCAGGTTCTGCTCCAGGAGGAAAGTAGGAGGTCAGGAGAAAGGTCTCCAACAGCATTTGAGTCTGCTTTGCAAAGCCAGGTTGTGCCAAGTTCTAGCTCACTGTGGAAAGGACACATGGGCACACCAAGCCCCATGGAAGTTCAGCTCCTGGGACCTCTAATGCCAACTACACTGCTTAATGCGTAACATCTGTCATCTCTGGTCCCTACTCTCCTCCTCCCTTCAGGGGAAGGACACGTTCATGTCATACCTCAACATGAACAGCAGAATTTTGGTGTGGTGTTGCCACAAGGTTCTTCAGGAACTTGAAAAGACCCAAGAAAGCTACTTGCATTTGGAGCAAGAGATGGAGAAGTCTGAAGTGCTCTGTTGTGGCATAGGGGAAAAAACAGCAACCAAATGGTTTTTGGAGAGTAGATGACAGCAGCCTAGTTTTGCTGCTGCTATTCCTAAAGTAACATCAGTTAGGTTCTGGTTCCAGGTGAAGAACAAAGCCTGCACGCACAGCAAATACAAGCCTCACGGGAAACCATGACAGGTACCACGGGGTGACCCAAAAAGCAAGAGGAGAGAAGTCCCACTGAGTCATCAGCACTTGGCCCAGAAGGCAGCTATTTCCTCTGCTCAGACCCGTCATCAATTAAATTAGTCATCTTAGGGTTTGGGAGCCCTTGCCACGGACAAAGGCCTTTCTCAATCTGATCCAGCACCAGCCACCAGAAGATAGCGAAGGGGGAGAGTTTTAAAAACATCCCATTGGAAAGAGAAACCAAGACACACAGAAAAAAAACTTTCACCAAAACCAGCCACCACCCAGTTTCTACTCTATTGCTGTTGATGGATCTCCAATCCTCTCAATGTGGACCAGCACAGAGAAAACACAAGGCTTGGCACAGAAGTAGATATTTTGTAGGCTGAACCTCTAGCCTTCATCAGTAACCTCGAGCAAGAGCCCTCACTGTTCACGGTAACTGGCACAGCTTCCCTTTTCCCTCCAAAATCCATACCAAGTATAGAATCACAGAATCAATTTGGTTGGAAGAGACCTCTGGGATCATCGAGTCCGACCTTTGCCCTAACACCACCATGTCAACTAGAACATGGCACCAAGTGCCACCTCCAGTCTTTACAGAACCACAGAAGCAGTAGTAACTCTATACGCACAAAGGAGAAATCCATAAACACACCAAGAAAAATCTTTGCTGAGGGAAGACCAGAAAAACCCACAGCCAACACAGACCTGTCCTCCCCACACACACAGTAAATTAAGCTGCTGGGAAGTGTACTGTTCATTGTGGAGCACGACAATCAATTCACTGGATGAATTATTATTTCCATCAAGACACCTCAAGCAGTAATGGTCTTGCATAAGAACCTGTGAGTTGGGCTTTGGGTGTGTTGGATTTTTATGCGTATGGATGTCAACTCGGGCAATTTTGAGGAAACGGGGCTGGTTATTTTCTTATCACAGCATTCAGAAAACTGAAACGAGTTCATTTGCAGCTTTCAGTACTTTTAACTGAGTGATTAAATGGAGAGAGCAGCCAACTTCTGTCTTTCTCAAGATGAACCGCTGAGATCATGCCGTTAGCAAGCATCGCTCTCACTTCATTTTTAGCTGGAAAGACAGACAGCACAAAGGGGTGCCCAGCTACAGAATGGAAAGACTGATAAATTGCCTCATGTTTCAGGAAGACAATAAATGCAAGATGTGCAACAAAAATGCCTGCAGAGTAATAGATGTAGGGTCATGTGGGCATGTTTCCAAATTCCTTCTCTTCAGTATGTTCAACAACTCCTCCAGCAAGAAAGTCAATGCAATGAAGCACAGAACACTTTTTCAATTACCCTATTTTCTCTCCAATTAGGAGGTCAATTCTAATCCTCTTCAAAGCACTCGCAAAGCATTTGCCTAAACGCTGACTCCAGAGCAGCATAGTGAAGGCAGACGGTATATCGTCATGAAATATTAAGCCATGGGCATCACAAAAAAAGGCATTTATGTACCAAGGCAAGAAACTAAACAACCTGGAGGAGCCACTGGTGTCATTCAAACCATGAACAAAGAACAACTGTTCACAGTGACAGACCATGAGACAGCAGATTAAAAAAAAAAATCAAACAGAAGGAGGAAATATTTCTTCCAAGTCACCTACAACTGGGCTGTGGCATGTTCTGCTACTCACAGCAAGTCATAGAAAGTGTCTGCAAAGTACTGTGTGACCTGCAGGAGAACAAGACCATCGGCAGTTGTTAAACCCAGCGACTCACTCTCCTCCCCTGAGGATCCACTCTGGTCATCACAGAGAGGATACTGGCCGAGTTGGACCTTGGCTGCAGCCAGCGTGGCAGGTCTTCCACTCTTGAGCTACCATACACTGGCACTGCAGCAAAGCTGGGAGAGGTCTGGGCTCCAGCATTTAGATGCCAGGATGGAGGGCTTAAAGAGACCATCTCTGCCAGGGCTCTGCAATGTAAGCAGACCAAAGAGGGATCACAGATACTCCTAACTGTCCTTACAAGAGAACAACCACCACCTGCTCGTTCTTGGGCAGAGGAATTGGAGGTGAAACATTGTTTTCTCTGGTGCAGAGCCCCAAGCAACGTGACTCAGCATCTCCTGTCTTCTGCACAGTGTGCCACTCAAACGGAAACTGCAAGCATTCAAATGGACAAGAACAAGAGCAGCAACATTTCATCAACCCAAAGGCAGCTCAGACTCCAGGACTGAGATCCCCAATGAATTGCACAAATTTTTCCCAGTATCCACAACCATCAGCCCATTACAAGAGGCATCCGCTCTCACGATGAATGGGCCACAAGCTTTACAGAGGAAATGTGAGGGCAGAAGCATCTCCATCTGTCTGGACATCCCTGCCACATCAACCATTGCAATCTTTGACACTGCAACAAGCAGATCGTGCTTACACAACTCTTGTACCATCAGACAGGATGAACTTCCAGGAAGCCAGGCCAGGATCATCTCTCTACACCACAGCTTTTCCACAGCAAACACTTACCAAAACCATTAATTGGTGGATGACACTGGAAGGCTGTAAAAACCAGTACACGCATAAGAAATAGGAAGACAGCGTGGTGTCATACTGCTGAATAGAGGGGGGCTTAAGCCATTTTATTCCTGCGCTTGTCCTCTGGCAATTGAAGGACCAAGGGCACTGTTTCCAAGCTGTTCCTTTGTTTCACCAAGTGTCTAAGTTGAAACCTGGCACAAACAAACTTGCCAGAGCAGCTTCGGGTGTGTTTTTCCTCCAAAACGAAAATGTCTCTCATTAACAGTGGAAATGTTCATAGCAGGGAGGAAGCTGATCAGCTCCACTTTGGGGTTGCTCCATCAGAAGACGCATGAATGCAGCAAGGTCTGGGAAACAGGTTAATGGCTCACACAGAGGACGTCTCCATCTCCTTGGAACCAGGAGCAGATGCAACACCAGCAACACGGAGCAGAGAGATCAACCATCCTTCTCCCTGCAGCAACCAATGATCCAGAACAAATTAGCAGCAGCAAAAATCAGGTGGAGGTCTCTTTTTCTGAAGGTTTTTAGCCACTTCCGCCTCAAGAGGGGAAATCAAAAGGACTTTACGCAGATTATTCATCTTCTCCAAGCCAAGGCACCTTGTCAGCCTTCCGCCTCAATGTCAGAAATCACACGTATGTATAAGAGGAAGCATTTGCTCGCTGCTGTAGCTACTTTCCAACCAGGCTGACCAAATCTTCCTGTTTCTCTGTGCTCCTCCTGTACTTCCCACTCTCGGCAGTTGCTTCAACCATTTGTGCACACTATGGGCGATCCGGCACTCTCTACACCAGGTTACCCACTTCGGAATACAAGGAGCCAAGACTTTGAAGGTATGAAAATGACAGGTTACTAAAATTTCATGAGGATGCTCTCACCAGCTGTGGTTAGATAAAAAGATTCTGAGCTCTACAGACATTATAGACAGTAAAAATGAGAGCAATGATCACGATTAAAAACTCTGGGCCAGGCATCTCTCGGTCCACAGAGAGATGAAGACAAGTGACATGGCACTTGTCACCTCCGGGGCTGGCAGGGACTGTTCAGCAAAGGGATGTGAAACCCTTTGCTATTGAAAAGGTGCACACAGAAACATGTTATGCTTCAGGGCAAACAAATCCCTTCACTGAGAAGGTTAAAACCAGGACATCCCATCAACGGGGTCTGTGCATTCATGGTCCTCCAGCTGTGTGAAAATGAGAGCTGACAGCAGTGCCAATACAAGCAGTCTGTCCCCTCTCCTGTTCGCTAAATTTATGTGCCGACAACACAGCTCCAGGGCACATCGCACCTGCTCTTCACATTCAGCACCCAGCTAAAACAATCCTTCCTCTCATTTCTTCTCCTACCTCGTACCACTTGGGCTTCTTTCAACTAGGAGGGTAACCAGAACAAATAGCCCTCCTGCTCCTGTATTTGCAGGGCTGTGTCCTTAACCCGGAATTACAAATTCTGTAGTCACAAAAACACTAACCTAAGCATCTCTGCCTCATGCCAGACTTTGAAATAAAGCAACCCACCTGAGCACAAAGCTAAGCGTCCTGCAGACCAGGGCTCCTACCATGCTGCCGCAAGGAGATGCTTGAGCAGAGCAGCCAAGCAAGTCCCTCGGTGCTCCTGCACACCAATGCTGCGCTCTGCTCTATCACAAGCCGAGAATGGAGGCGAATGCTGGCACCAGGTTCCCTTCCTCCTCACTGTACTTCTCATCACATCGAAACCACGGTGGAGAACAGAACCGGAGTTGCTCTGGTGCATCTCAATTCATCTAAACGGAGCAAGATCTGAGACGTGGCTTTCCTGCATCTCACCTCAGCATCTTCTGCCACTTTTCATCACCCAGCCTGCTTTTGCCTAGAGTTGCATCACAGGAACATCTGCATCAGCATCGTTGGGCCACAAAACACCTGCCATCTGCAAACTGCAGGTTTCTGGCCAAAGTAGCAAGCCTTTGGAGGTCTCTGATGATTTGTTTTTTCCTCCCTCACCTATATCAGTTCATCTGAATAGCAGATGCTTCCTTTGTTAGTTTTGGTTTCTCTTTTGTTCAGAGGTTTGCTTGCTTTTCTTATTTGAGTTGCTTTTAACAAAATGCCCAGCTCCAGGCTGTGGCGTAACCCATACATTAGATGGGCTGGCAGACTGCTCTTTTTGATCTGCTAATAACGGCCAGGTTTTTTTTTTTTTCCTCTTCAATTCCAGGGCAGGCAAATAGTTCAGCCTCCAGGGAAAAAATAGGGCAATTTCATATATCTCAAACCAAGTAGAGTGCTTTAGCACAGAGCCTATAAAACACGTATCGTGCTGGTACCCTCCAGCATCTGCTCTATAGACGGAGCACATCAGGGGACAAGGTTACCAAACTGAGAAGGCCGACAGCTCCTTGCCTCTTCCATGAGGCAGGTGTCCCAAAAAATCCTTTCAAGAACTCAAGAGCATCCAATAAGCATCCATCTCCCTGTTACTTTCATAAATTGTAATTCTAGATTGGGAAAGAAAAGAAAGTGCAAGTGAAATTAACCCAAAGACTTGTCTTTGGTAGGGGCACATTTCCCACCAAAAAGGAGGCGATTGCCCAATTCGCAGATCAGTATGGCTTATAAAGTACTCAGTAAGCACGACCGCTGTGACTTTTCAAGTTCAGTCTGACATCCAGGGCAATCCTTCATTAGATATATTAATAGTTAAAAGTATAATATGAATAGTTATGTCTACAAGTACGGTTTTATGCAGGTAAAAATTCACACTGTATGCATTTTGCAGGGTGCTCGTATCGTACCAACACACAAATCGTATTTTCATGTGTGCAACTGCAACTAATAAGAAAGCATTAGGCACCTAGCTTCTAATTATTAACACCAAGTCTGTTTTCTCATGCCTCATCCTTGCAGCTTTTGCAATCTTATTAGGGATAGCAGGGCACTATTTTATCACAGATACCAATACAAATATGATGAGGGAGCAAGCACAGCAGAACAAAACTGCCTTGTACCTCCCCAGCGTGACAACTTGGGAGGACAAAACCAAAGTGATCCTTGTTAATATAGATATAGGAGGCATTTTAGCTATACTAGTATACCACTATCGTTACCTCAACAGTATAATTAACGCATTATGGCAAGGTTATAATAATAGACTCTTTAAAAGGTGTGCCAGCTGCAAACCCTATCCATATTATATTGCGTGACAAAGTATGCCAAGCCTGATACTGTTCTCCAGCAGTGAAAAAAAAACAAAAAACAAAAACCAAAAAACTCAATTTTTGGGCAGATCCCCAGGCCAAGCACTCACACAAGCAGACACGGCAGCTGGTTTTTCCACAGACGCCATGAGCTGGGTACGCTCGCAGGCTTTTCCATACCAGATGTACAAAATCCCTCGACTCAAAGAAAGTTTAATCCGAAGGGTTTCCATCAGGAGTCTCTTTCACAACATGCCTGCCAAACCTCTAAGGCTAGAAAGCTCAAGCAAGCTGTAGAGTCCATGGATATATTTTTTTTCCCTTTTTCTGTTTCAATTTTTTTTTCCCAATTAACATACCAATAGCCCTTGGCATCAGGCTACTTACAGAAATGCTCTCTCAACACTAACACTAAACATTTATCCAAGAGAGCTTCTTAATTGAGGTAGAAGACCAGCTAATTTAAATACAACCCAACCTACCTGGAGGGTTTTTAATACCAGGCAAAAAGAGTCAAACAGAAAAACTGCTGCAGCATGCGATGACTACTACTCGTCTCGTCTTGGAGGCCTGAAGGGCATCTCCTTTTTTGGTGGCAGAAAGAGAAGGAAATGGCATTTTCACTCAGAAATAATATTCAGACAGCTGCCTGAATTCAGGATTAAGGCAACTGTCAATTACAAACCCTTCTAAAAACGACATTTTTTTAATTAACTTCTAATTCTACCCAGGTTTTTCAAGGAGCAGCATAATCAACTTCTTACCTTATACTTTTGTCATTTTTAGGTAACGATGACTATGCCTACCTAAGGGATGCTGCAGTGACATGATTAGGTCCTTCATTAAATTATTCCTTCATTTAACCTACACATAAAGTCTTCTGAAGTCTGAACACCAGTACTTTTGGTTGATATCTGAAAAGAGCCAAAAAAACAGTTGCTTAGAGCAACCTTAAGTGAAACAAGGTTAAAGAAGGAAAGAAAACGCATCTTTTACTATGGAAATAAAAGTCATTGTCATGCTTGGAGTATTACTCCAGGTCAATATAAGTGAGCACTGAGTAATTTCGAAGGAAAACAATTAATATCCCTCCACATCTATCACCATGTTTCTGAGAGGGGCTGACACAGCGAGGCATGGCTTGAAAAGAGGTCGAGGGCTGAAACAGGAGGACACAACCTCCTCTGCTGTGAGACCAACCCATCCCCAGCAGCAAGCACAAAACCTAACCAAGGAAAAGCATCTCCCCAAAAAAACCCAGAAAGGTTTTAACTGTGATTAAAAAGCTCTCAAGTTTGCAGTTTTAAACATATGAACTTGGAAGGGATGCTCTGAGAAATGTTCCTCTCATGTGGTTTCTCTAACGGCATCGTCATTACAGTATAAAGGGAAGAAACTAATTCATTCAACATGCATTTGGGCTCTAGTTGCTTAATCCAAACATTTCTCTATGACCGTTTAAGCAGTCAGATGCCATGAAGGCTGTTTTGACTAGAAGACGCGCCACTACTTTCTCACATGTGGATTTTATTGCAAAATTCTGGTGTTACATTGGGGGAAAAAAAAAAGCTAATTCAAAGGATAAATGAAAACAGCAACTTGAGAAAAGGTTATTAATCTCTACATGTGTCCCATTCTCCCCCTCCACCCTTTTCATAATTTTTTTTTCCCCCTATCTTAAAGGGCACAATAGCTGAGGAGCATGTTGTTTGTTAGAGCACATCCAACTCAGTTGGTCAACTGCGGCAAGTACGGGGAGTGCATCGTTTAAACAGTTAACGCTCAGGAAACTTATCTCCTGACCATCAGATCACAAGCTGCAAGGTCATGGTAATCAGGTGGTGGTTGGGAAGATCTCAGTGACTTGCTGTGGGTGGCTCTGATCCCGTCCCCGAGCAGTTTGCTCATCACAGTCCTCCCACTGCTAGATCAGGAGATCTTGTCCCCCTTGACACCGTCAATGTTCATTAGCAGAAAGGGGAAGTAGTCAGATACATCCTAGGAGACATCACTGCTACGCCACAAATACTGTCTACCCGGGCTGATGTAACCCAAAGCCTTTCACTCTTATTCAGTGCTCAAAGGGGAGGCAGAAAACCCAGAAATGCAGATAAAGCCCATTTCTCACTTAAAAAAGACATAGTTCCAAAAAAATTTTAAAAAAAAAAAAAAATCTGAGTGAAGAAATTCATTATTGCAGCTCATTTTAAATTAGGGAAGCAAACCTTGCACAGTCAGAAGATCACACTCTGAACAAGCCAAGGGAGGTTTGCAAATGTACGCCGTGCTGACCATAGGGTCAATGTAGGTAAAGAGATAAACGTCTTCGGTGCAAAGCTATGTCAAGCCTGATAAACACATATGCATATAGATCCTAATAATAACCCACTATTTCTGGAGGGAATTGTGCGTGGGGGGAAAAAGGCACTGGGCTGGAAGAGCAGAACAGATTTAACACGTGGGATGCTATGTAGAAACCAGAAGTAGCAGGGTTTGTTATGTCGTTAGAAATGTTTCAACAAAAAACAACTCCACCAAGTTTATGAAGTCCTGCTTAAAGCTGAACTTAGTGCAATCTTAACTGAAACCTGGCCAAAAACTAAGCAAAAAAGCCCGCAAGAATCAAACTTTCAGAAACTCAAATGTGAGCGCTATAAAAGCAGTTTTCCTGCCTGGAGCTTTGAATACAAGACCTTCTGTAACAGAAAAAAAATATTTTCTGCAAAGTGACCCGAAGGACTCCAGAAGCATTTAGGAGACTGCTTTAGTCCAAGTCAAAAGGAGGGGGCGGGGGGGGAAAAAGCCCATAAAATTGGAAGACAATGTGAACAATGTTGAGCTATTCATTCAAAAATGAAAGCTGCTGCTGGGAGCGAAGGGGAAATGACCACCACAATAGCTTTGGAAAACATTGCCCAAAACCCTCAGGAAAGAAAGAAAAAGAAAAACATACTTTCAGAAATTGAGAATTATAAAAGTAACACAGACGAATTACAGCAGTTGCACGCTAGGAAATAAAGACCAAAAAGAAAATCACCATGGTCGAGCTGTTTACCCCTGCTCCCACAAGCCTGGTTTTTACCTGGTTTAATCCAGGAGTGCATTTAGCAGAAAGCGGGCGCAGGAGGTAACTCGTTCCACGCAGGGATGCGGCCCCAGGTCCTCCCCACCCAACTCCTCCCACGGCTCCCACCCAGGTGTGGGACCGAGCTCTGCGCCGGAGGCAGAAAACAAGGAACGAAGGATCAATTGTGGAGGGAAGGAGGTGCCTCGTCGGCCACGTGAGCCTCTCTCCATCCTCCCGTGTCTCAGAACCAAGCTACACCTCCTAACGCCAAGGGTGAGGGCCCTCCCAAGATGGGACAATGCGTACGTGGAAGAAATACGGGACTGTGGACAGGAACAGCAGCAAACATCTCACTTGCCCTTCCATTGCTTAAAGAAAATTTGGGTTGGTTGCTTCATCTCTTTCTTCCTCCTTTAAAAAAAAATCCTCATTGCAGGAGAAAGACAGCAGGGGCATCTTTTAAGCCATCAGCGATGAATCTCAGCATATTTAAATCTAACGTGCTAAATCCTTGGGAGACTGCGCTTGTCCTCGCTGTGCTCCTCACCGTGGAACCCAGAGGTATGGAAACACACAGGGACTGATGGCAGCACTATCAGCATCATTGCATGCCATGCATGGACCAGTCCCCGTCCTCCTAAAGCAGCCTTCAGACAGTCCTATTTCCACTCAAAGCATGGTCAGCGAGGTCCCAAAAACAGCTACCTTAGAAAAAACTTTTTTTTAAAAAAAATGGGTATTTCAGGAATGAGTTAATACACCTGGAAGGAGCACCCACCTTCTTGCACTGGCATCTTCCCAGCCTACCAAAGCCTACCACGGACCCCACCACAGCAATTTTGCATCATTAGAGAACTTTAAAAAGTGGACAGCAAGCCACAATTCCAGAAACCCACGAGAAACCTTTGCCTTCAGGTTCCCATTTCCACCTTCTTCCTCAGCCTCATCTTCCTGCACCCTGGCAGCCCAGCACAGGACCCTCCAGTATCCTCTCAAGGGCACTTAGAGAGTCAAGTCCCCCCACAGCCACACATCAGCGAGCCACGACTTCATTCTGCTTCTCCTCTATTGGCTAAAAAGCCAGGAGCAATGCAAGACCAAAGATCCTGTATGGCCAGAAAACTGGAGTTCTCGCGAACTGCATCATCCACAGCATCCTGGATCTCAACAAGGGATCCAAGCAAGAGGCCATAACTTCAGTTTCATAAATCACCAGCACACCAAACTCAAGCCTTCCAGCAATGCTATTGCTCTCCTTCCCTTGCCTTCAGTTACAATATCTCAAAGACCTAAAAATACTTATTATTTAACAATCCCAATTCTTCTGAGAGCTAGTTAGGATGAAAGAAAAAATAAAAAAACAAAACCCAAACCCTTATCAGATGAGACCAGCAGGACTCCAAAGTCGAGCACTGGCATTTGTCTAGAAAAAGTGGCACCATTCAGACAGTCTCAAGCAAGGAGCAGAACATAGCCAAAACAAGGCTTAATGAAAGCTGTTATCTTTTATCTGAGGAAAAACAAACAAGTGAACTACATGGAAACTCAGCCAAAAAAAAAAAGCAACACAATCCCTTGTGAACTGATGAAATATTAGATAGCTCGTTGCATTTCTAGCTTAGAGAGGAAAAAACAGAATATCCTTGGTGTTTAGTTTCTTTCTGATTCTGGGATATGTTTTTTGGCAGCAAGCCTGGGTTTCACCTGAGGGTAATGCAAAAAGGAACATAAAAAAAACCCCAAGGTGAATGACAACTGAAGAGCAGCCATCTGTGTGGGTGTTTCTCTTTCCAAACCAAAGTCGGAGTGAAAAGGGTTTTCCAACAAGTCAGCCAAGGAAAGGGAAATTTCATCAAGAGTCGCAGTGGGATCTGCCTGGAGATTATGCTTCATGCAAGGGCTAAAACCATTCCCCCTGCCCACTACCAGCAGTCCGTCTGTCCGCTTTTCCTTATCTTCCCTTTTAAAAACTACAGCCAAAGCTGCTGGGGAGCGTGCAATGCGTGGCAAGTAATTACAGAGCAAAGCAGAGCAGAACAACCTCAAGGGCTAGGTAGGAATTTAGCCAGGCACCAACCGCTGATCCTCCGTGAGGTTTACATGAGATCTCTGCATGTGAAAGCAAATTGAAAGACACTTAAAATTGGTGCTGTCATGCTGAAGAGGGTTGGGTAAGTACAAACTGTGAAATGCCCAAGCGTGCCACAGCTGCTCATCTGCGCTAAAAAAAAAACCAAAAAAAACCCAAACATTTTTAAAAAGGGTGAGCTGAACCGTTTTTTTTTTTACCCTGAAGGCAAAAAGTCAGCTCGGTCCTTCCCTGCAGGTAACCCAGACAGAGCCTTCCCACCGCTCCAACGGCACACGCAGACGCTGGTATCAGTGCTCAGCCACAGCCGCGGCTGGTCCTGGCCCCGGCCGCGGCTGCTCCTCGCCTGCCAGGTACCCGGGGCTGGAAGCTGCCAGCCAAGGGAAGCTCTCCGCCACCCAGCACATTTGCAAGACACAAAGTCAGGCTAGAGCAGATGGGAGTCTTGAATTAGGCTGCTCAACTTCCACCCAGCTCCTTCCAGTGCAGCTCCTTTACTGGAGACAGGGTATTGCTTTGGCCATAACCATACATGCACCTTTGGTCCAACCCAGGACGGCTATTTTCACAGCACCTTCGCCACCAGATTACAATATACACCCACATACTTCCAGCATATTTCACAATATCAGCAAAAATTTACTGATAGGAGAAATATTTTCCTACTAGAGTACTCAAAGCTGGAGGTGGACACCTCCTCCTCCAAGCATTCACCCGATGGAGCAAAACTCTCCTTGCTTTCACCCAAGAGCCAGAGAAAAGTTGACCCAGGGATGCCCCGAGATTCCAGCTCATTTCATAATAAGCCACTGTAAAAGGAAATCAAGCTGAATATTCACAGGCTTAGGGCAATTCAAAGTAGAGACTGGCTTTCCTAACGTATCAGGGTTCTTCTGGTCTCTGAGGGCAAGAGACAGAGAGGAAGAGAAATATCTTTTGGGGAGAAAGCACTAGTAAGATAGGAGTTCCCCTGAAATAATTAGCAATATAAGGAAAAAATCCCAAAACAAACACCCACAAACTTTCCCTAAGGAAAAGCTTCAAACTTCTGAAGCCTCTGTATCCACAGGTATGGCAAGCATGGGGCCGACGGCTGCAGCAACCCTGCGAGACATCCAAAATGCTCTGCATCCCACATGGACAAAGGATTTGCAAATAGGTTTGCAATGAGCAAGTCCCCAGGAAACCAGGGAAAACTGAGTAGCTAAAACAATCCTAATTTGCCAGCTGATACAGATGGTTTTTCAACAGGAACATAATAACAGGTCTTAGGAAAACATAAGCCCCCCCCTCGGAGAGAAGAGGGTCATTTTGGCACTTAATTTTTCCCAGTCTTCTCAGGAAGCTCAAAAAGGCAGCGACTTCCCCCACTGCATAAATTCTTTTATCAGGCTAAATTAGATTAATTCCCCCTGGGAAGATTACTGCTGTAGACAGCTGATGGGTGCTCTTACATGGTACTTCTACCCCAGTGACCAAAATAGCACTTAAAAGTTTCATCCTCAATTCTTTCACAAAGATACAGCTCCGTTACCTGCAGACAACATATACCCCCTCGGACCAAATGCAGGAGCCATCTAAAATCTTAGTGCTACTTCCCCTCTTTCTTCTGGTTTCCATATATTCAGAAGAAAATTAAAACCCAAGGAAACAATGAGAAATTGTTAATGGAACTGTGACAAAGTTGCTGTGCAATTGTTTGCTATGGAGGGGGAAAAAAGAAAAAAGGAGGATAAAGCAAACTGCAGGAGTTAACTTGCAGCAGCAAATAAATCATTTCTGTGCCCACACAGGGAGCTAAGCCTCATTTGTCAGAGGAGTAAGTATCAAAGGCTTTGAACACAGTCATCCAGTCCCTGGTGTCATCCTCAAGACGCCTGGTATTTGCAGCATTACCAAAGATGCCTCTTTGTAAAAGGAGCGGTGGAAATGTCAGGGCAGATGCAAGAACAAGAAAAGATCTCTGCACCTCTGAAGGGGAGTTGTTCATGTCAGAAGCCAGTTCAAGACTCAGAATGGTTAAAAGCAGTTGGCGAAAGCAATGAGGC
>NW_009604010.1:0-3797 GCF_000690535.1 Cariama cristata
GGGCGGGGGGAAGCAAAGCAAGCCTCCTGCTTCTAGGGACAGGGCACTGCTGCAGGCCACATTGGGCGTGAAACAGCAGCCTGAGGGATTTTGGAGCAACTTAAAGTTGAATAAATGGTCAATGTATTGTTAGGAAGCATTGGAATAAACTTATTAAGTACACATGTATTTACCCAAAACTAGTGCTATTACTTTAGAAAATTACAAAAAGACATAGTCATTACATGCTGTTCAATGCAAAATTGTTTTATGTTTAGATGCAGTCAAAAAGGTAAACTATTAGAATGTATATGCAATGTAATATTGAAATCAAATACTGCATTTAGATCTAATCACTTCCTGAAAAAGGAATCTGAAAGATAAAGTGGCTTCAAAAAAAAGGAAACAAGACAAATGCAGTGAAGTTCTTCACATACAACTTCACTTACAAAGAAAAATCCACTTTAACAGCATGCAATGACAAAAGTACATGAAGCTGAGCAAGACAAGGGAAATAAAACACCTCTAATAAAAGAGCGCTATCAATTATGTAACGTTAAATGGCACAACAATCACAAATTCAGTGCTGCTAGATACCACTTGGTTTCAGACAAATGAAAATACAAATTTGATATTTATGCAATTAAGATTTTTAAAGCTACATCCAGCTAGATGAAGTTTCATTGTTTACAAACAACATTCATGGTTTTATCCTGTGTGAGAGACATTAGGATGAAACTTAAAGCAAAGGACACCTTACTCTACCATTGACTTTCTTGCTTTGACCTTCTGAAACACTCACTTTGACTGCTTCCAAAGAAAACATAGCAAATTAGATAAGTAACTACTAGGGTCTGGCATTTCAATTCCTATTCTTCAAAATATTTCTGAAGAAAACCAGAAAAATCTCTGCAAGTGAGAATGCTCTCTCCTCATCATCTATAGAAAAGTAAGCAATCCTTGCCTCATAACAAGAAATTTCATGTAATACCTAGCATGTGTAAAAATGGAGGTAAAGCACCACATGAGAAAAGATACCATCCCTCTTCGACATTTAGCAAAGTTCTTTTCTGTAATACTACCTATACTAGGTCTGAATTTCTGTATTGACAAAGCACAAACTGGACAGAGTCCAAAAGAGACCTCTACTTATTTTAAGGCTGAAAACATTAACTGTGGTAGGGTTTAAAAAAGTCTACATATCTTGAAAAAGCAACAATCATTCCGAGTAGACACAGATGACTGCTACAAAAAAGTTAGCATTTGCTGAATTACACACCACCATGGTATTTCAGCTGCATTAATTTCTTTCTTGGCTTGAAACTGAAAGTGCATAAATTGTGAATTAGTTAGCAAACATTAACTTTTTAAGGTGTCATTCATATATATGTACATGCAAATGCAGATACCAGTAAAGCTCGAAAGTTAAATATTTAGGATACTGCACAAAACTAGAGTAAAAGCTGCCTAATGTTTTAGACTGAACATTATTCACAACTCATCATTCTTGGAGTACAATCCATGGCATATAGTAGCAAAAACGGTTATTTCATACACTTGAAAGCAAAACAAAGCACAGAAGAAACCAATTGGGTTGTTACCTTTTTTTTTTTTGAACTACATGCCTTTATTACACCTAGCACAAAAACATTCAGTTCCATAGTTTGGCATCCAGACTATAAAACATCATGTCAAATTTCTGGGTTCGCAAATGACAAACAAAAATGGCACCTGTAATTCCACTTATTCATATCAGACTCAAACTTAGAGGTTTGCAACAAAGTGCCCTGTTCCTTCTGTCTGGAGTTGTTGAGTTCACAAAACAAGGTTTCTAAAACAAGGGGGCAATATGTTGTACATGAAATCAATACTATATGTTCATGCTTCAGGAAAACAGAAAGGTGCAAAATAAAAAATAGATACTTCTAAAATCCCACTTTGCCCTCCTCAGATGATACTGTGTGCTCAAGGTCCTAGTAAGTTTTCTTATGGTCTGAGTCACTAGTTCAACTTTCAGACTTATTATTCAGAGGTATTTTGCTTTGGTATCAAGGCTACATGAGTTTTTGCACTGCTCTAAAGAATTAAACATAACATAACATTACACTGAGGCCTTATACAGTGACCATAAATGGTCCCTGAAGGTCCATAAAGTTTTTACAGCAAATACTGAAAAGCAAACAGGTCAGAAAAAACAAGATTAAAAAAATACCCTTTTTATAGTCTTGACTCATGTCAGCTTTACTTTTACTCTCTACATTTCCCACCAACTTTCAAAGAAAAAATAAGTAAATATATTTACATATGATAATGCTAAATATGTTGCAAAAAAATATGACTACAAGGTATGATCACTCTGCCCACTCCATCTCTCAGAGTACAAACACCATCTCTGAAGCTATTTCCAGGTCCAGAAACAGTGGCTAAACAGTATAAATGAAATGAAGCATCTGAAGTACTGTGAAGGTACCGAACCTGCATAATAAACAAGGATATGAGACCATTCCCAGCTCTGCCAGACTTCCATGCATCTGGACTCATCTGCTCCATCTCTAGACACTCAGTTCACACCAGACAGAAACAGACAGACTATTCACAGCTTCAGGAATACTGCACCTGAGCTTTCTCCACTAATGATAAACATGCGAGTGTGGAGACAAACAGTGAGTGAAAGCCCCTGCAGTACCTACAGTAGCCATGGAAATTCCTGCTACCTCCCCAATACTACAGGATCCCAAGGCTTCAGCCTACAGTGGGATATACCTGTACATCTATCCTTATGAATTACAAGTCATACAAAACCAGGTTTGCAGTGGAGAGAGGAAAGTGGTACATTAAAAGTGACTGGAATAACTTGATATAGTTTCCAAGATTGTTTCAGTCAGAGTACAGAAAGAGACAAACAGTACCTACACGCACACGTTTTCCTTCAAACCAGTCAGCTGCTTCAGGCAGTAAACTTCTGTGTTAGCTTTTCAGAAAATTTAGTACTCTTTCAAACAGCACAACTAACTGAAATGTTTCCTAACCGATGCATTTGTATTTCTGTATGTATTTGAATACAATATTACATACAGGCCCAGTACTGGACCCAAAGAGCAAGGAAAAAATCAGATATTGTAACAATAACTACAAAGTTTCTGTAAATTC
The DNA here is from genome assembly GCF_000690535.1 of Cariama cristata. Lineage (NCBI taxonomy): Eukaryota > Metazoa > Chordata > Aves > Cariamiformes > Cariamidae > Cariama > Cariama cristata. The sequence continues at coordinate 3,130 of NW_009604010.1, forward strand.
TATTCTGTATCGGTGCTATTTCACACTCAGCTCTTCATGTTTTCAAGTTCTTTAAAAAGTTCTTACAAGATGATATCGTCACATTAGCATTGCTAGGATTTGATCAAATCCATGCCCGTGTTGTAATACAAAAAGAAATAGCATATTTCAGAAATACTTACACAGCAATACACAACTTGAGCACTTGATTATTGCAGGATAAAAAAAAATGTGCTATGCTCAATGACCAATTAGTTGGGTTTTTTCCTCCCAAAGGACTGGAGAATTGTTACTACAGAGCATCTATTGCCTCCCTCTGGGCACTTAGAAGAATTACTGAGTTACGAATGTCAGAATGTCAGCATTTCTTTAAGCATATTTTAGTTAGTTTAATATTAGATGGCAGTAACACTTTTTTTTGCTATCTTTTGTGTTAACTTAAAGCCCTGCCTAGCCAAAGGATATGTCACTGTGAAGTCTTGTTCGCTCTTCTGCCATATCTTTGAAAGATCAGTCTAACAAAAATTTTCATATGGCAGTCATAAGAAATAAGGACTACCATCACACCAGGTGTAGCTAGACAGACTTGAATATACATTTAGACACGCAACTCTGGACTTGCACAAGCTATAAAGAGCAGTTTACATGCAGTTGGAAAACAAGTACAGGTACAAAAGTTGTACCTTAGA
>NW_009604010.1:3828-25198 GCF_000690535.1 Cariama cristata
TGAACCACCTTGAAATTCATGACTCCATTAAACTCTCCTCTAGTTAAATTCAATGCTTTAGGCCAACTACCCTGAAGATCATGAAGTGCACACAGGGAGCCCCAAGAAACATGCAAATTAACACTCTGAACAAAGAGATTTGCTACTAGATTCGCTTCTCTCCACCTCTGTCAATTTAAGGACATTAACCTTACCGTGCACCTGCAGTTTTAGATAGCTCCAGAAACAGAGAATAAGAAATTGATTTTAAAACTTGTACAAATCAAGAGCATATTTCTATGAGACTAACAAAAATAAATGTTCTTTAACAACTCTGCAAGTGACCAGTTCAAAAGTAAATCTCCAATTCATCAGTCTCTAAACCATTCTTCTACAAAAAGGAAAACCCAGTTTCCATGTAAAGCTGGAAACAAATTCATGTGAGTCTACTCTTAAAGTATTTCAAGCCCTAAGCTACCTTGCCCTGTCTTTGACATAAAGTATCCAAAGGTCATGGACCCCACGCCAAGAAGCTTGTTCTGTACTAAAATCCAGTACTATTACGCTCTTTACAACACTGCCCGCAACACACTGTCTCAACAGAAGACTCATGGTAGGCTATGGGAAGATTCATGCACAGCTCTCGGATATGTTCCATCTGAACAAGAATGTGTTTTTTTTAAAGAAAATAAATTAATGAGTTCACATTTTCCTTTTCTTTTTTTCCCCTGCCTCTCCTCAAAAAAAAAAAAATTAAAGACTGCTAGGGGCAAAGAAAAAAGCATTCTTTAATTTTCTCTTCACTCTCCACAATACCGAAATAACATCAGTCAGGGTTATAAACATCTGTAATTGCCAGGGGAACGTACAATACATTCAGAAACTCCAGGCCCACATATCCTGTAGCTCTGCACTTCACAAACAAAAGGTTGGGGAAAGAAAGAGGGGGTGGGGTACAGGGAATAAAGGCTTAAAGATTAAAGTCACGGGCAGAGACAGACGGCTCCGGTTTTTAATAACTGAAAACACGAGTTGTGCCTGAATGTGCTCATTGTTTTATGGTGGGGGGGGGAGAGTCTACGCATGCTGGACTGGCTGGCGACAGAACTGCCTTTGCATCAAAAATGAGATTTACAAAAAGGACAAAAAAAAAAAAAAGACATCAAACCCATGCCCTAAGTTCCCCTCTTGTAATGGTTAATGATGCATTCAGGTAGAAAGAAATCAACAAATTATCCCACCTTGCCTTTATTAAATTGGGGAAGACTTCATGACCAGAAGAAGTACCTGATTGTAACAGCCTAACAGACACAACTGAAGAGATGTCTGAAGGCTTTATACTGTGAAGGAATACAGACTACGACAGTAACAGTCATACATAAAAAACAGGCACCCCTATGAAACAACTAGCTTATAAATAAATTTCTGGTAGTTTATTTGCACAATAAAACCAGTGCTGCAAGGCTAAATTATGTGATCTAAGCAGATTTTTATATGGATTCAAGAAGTCTAGCTGTCATGAGAAAGTTCTTAAATCCATTTTTAAAGTATCAGCTATACTTTTAGTGAATGAAAAAGTTCACTGGTTGCATTCACTTCAGTCATGAAAAAAAATCATTAGCTTAAAATGTTGCACTAGAGCATTCAAAAATTGAAAATGTTTGTTTCATGCTTTAAAAACAATTTTTCTCTCAAAAATCCAAGCACAAGACGCTCATGGCTACTCAATATCCATCATCACACATATGTATTATCTTAAAATTCCATAATACACAATTTCTATAAGGACAATTTTTAATGTAAAAAAGGGGAAAGACTTATGATTTATTTCAGTGAATAGATTTTTGTGGGTTAGATCCTACCAGTGCCCAGGAACCCATCTGAAGTTGAATGCAATGAGACCAGTTTCACTGCCAGGTGCCTATGGACTACAGGTAAACAAGCAGTCTACACAAACACATAAACAACCCAAAACATTAGATCATTCTTTCAGTTTTATTCTAATCTAGCCTAAGATGTTGCTGTAACAGGGCTTTTGTTTTACCTTTTTTTTTTTTTTTTTTTTACCTGCCAGTTTTGCTTTAAATATAGACAGAAAGGAGATAATTCAACAAGACAACAGGCTCTTTCATCTAAAACCATGAGACTCCCAGTCATAACTTCTTGGGGAAGCCTAAAATAAGGAGCAGTGAGGCACACAACAGGAGTCAATGAAATATAGTCTCCTGCCCAAAGCAAGCATGCTGTGCAGGGAGGAATCAGCGGCCATAATACACAGCTCCTTGGCCAAAAATGTCAGACTTGGAATGTTCCAACTATCATTCCCTCTTTGTTGATGCAACACACTTTTGCATCATCAGCCACTGGACATCTTGCTGAGATTAAAAATATTGTGGAGAGTTACTGTCTGTTTAGCAAAGAAAAAAAAAGAGAGAGTCCATGTCAGAAAGGGAGGGGAAAGGAAAAGCCGAAACATGAGCTCATAAGCCTGTTATGGAGGATAAAGGCAGGCTTTGTTTTACTTTATTCGTACCAAATACGAACAAGAGACTCATCACTGGTTTGAGACTGAACTGCAAAATTTGTTTTGTATGCAGTACTACCAACTTTTTTCTCCCCTTATGTAACTAAACTATCCATTTCTCAAAAATAGCTTCTGCTGATGCTCCAATCAAGTATTTAAGCCTAGATGAAATCTGTATAATAGCAGAGACTATCATTCTGCCTATGCTATAAATTTTGACACTTCAGAAGCACATACAAAGGCATTCTTATACAGTAAAGACAAACCTTGGTTATACAACTGATTCTGTCCTGAAGATCTCGTATGCACAAGTAAATAAAAATTAAAATACATCAATATTTAGAAAAATAAAAATCACTTGGAGGACACACTGGATATCTAGCCACACTAAGAGTTAGGCAACAATTATTAAATTGGAAATACTTCTTTGGACAAGAAGTATTAATTCTTTTAAAACTTTCAAATGTAGAAGTCAGTTCAAAAACACAATGTAATGTTTAAGTAGTACAGTCTTTGGGAAATTACAGAAGAAAGACACTAGTAAAAAAAGGTCTATCCTCTGACAGAAACACTACCCACCAGTGCTGTCTCTAAAAGAGCTCAAGGGCAATAGTAAAAGGCAGCAAGGGAAAGCACAGTCTGAATTCTAGCTTCTCGCTCTTAGGAAAAGGCGAAGAGGGTGGTAATTCACCATGTGCAACCAAATTGTACATGAAAGTTTAAAAACAGCCAATTAAAGCTAACATTATGGAATGGAACTGAGGGTCCAAGTGGAACACATTAGACACGCATTCCAGACAATGGCTCCAGAGTCCGCCTGCGAGGCGGATACTGTACAAAGTACAAAGGGTCAAGAAGTTCTTCTCGAAGGGAACCCCAGCTCTGACTAGGAGCCACAACATCTTGCCCAAAAGATGAACGCAGTGCCAAGCCTCAGAATGACATCAAGGCTGTAAAGCTAAGTAACACTTGGTCATCACCTGCATTAACAGAATGCTACGGGACAGAGTTTGAAAATTATGTCAATCAAGGAAGGGCAATTCTCACTACGATTAAAAATCAAATGGAAGGGGAAAACAATGAACAAAGAAACCCACTACAACTAACAGTAATAAACATGCCTATTTCCGTTTAAATCTCCTACACATCTCTCATACATTCAACTACAGCTTTGCTTCTTGGTCAGTTCAATCTAGAATGACTAAAAGAGCTACCAATATCTATAGGGAAGTTAGAAAAGAAAGACGACTACCTCAAGTTACCAGCAATATATTACATTTAGCCTTCAGAGTCTTCTGAACCCCAATTTTGATGGACATTTCTTGATTTCTGTGACACTAATGCAGAAAACTGTTGTGCTGGTATTACTGCTGTAGCATGTAACCAAATGGAAAAATAAAGATAAAAGAACAATTATATTACTCCTTGTGTCATGTACTGCAACATACAACTCCATCCATATGCAAACCGGGAAATTCATTCAACTTCATGGTATACAATTCTACAAGACTTCTAATACTAACACTCTAACTTCCAAACCTTCACCATCTCCAACATCCAACAAGAATTATAACCCTTACAAGAACAGCAGTGTTGGATCAAGGATGAAAAGATACATCCATGTAAAAAAAAAGTAAGGTTGTCCTCAAGAAAGACACCCTGCAATTAAACTCAGCTTTTCTGCCAAGTTTTATTTCAAGCACCTGCATTACTACTAAGCTATAGCAGTATGGCACATGGAAAGAAATCAATTTCTAAAACAAATCAGTCCCAAACAATCAAATCAAGGATGTCAGCTCTAGGAAATAGGATAGTTTCATTCTTTGCACTGTGCACAGATAATGAGAGTCAAAGTAAACAGCAATATTTTGGAAGACAATTTTTTGGACACAGTCTAGCCAGCAGTCAGTTAACCTGCCTTGCTGCAATGCTGAATATTAGGTGCTCTGTTAGTTTACAAATTTCAGATGAAGACTGAGTAGTTGAAGAGTTAATATTGCCATTAAGTTGTTCTTGATAAGGTTTTTAGAGTTCACGTTGTACTACCAAGGAAAGTTTTTCTATGCAAAACCACTGCAAACTTATCACTTGAAACCAAACTCAAAGCAGTGATCTATTAGTTTATTCTCAGTTCACTTAGTTTTCAACATTCACAAAGGCTGCAACCTCTGTTTGTTTTGAAAGTTAAATTTGACTCCCCACTCAAATTCTGAAAAAAAGATTTATTTTGTACTCAGTTCTCTGGCCTTCAGTCCATGGCAGACATCAGGCACTGCCTAACAATTCAATATCAAATCGTGACAATAACAAGCATTCTGCATACCTTGTTGCTCCGCAAGTCGCATCACATTGTGCCACAGAACCTTCTCTGAGGAAGCCTTACTGAGCATATGGTACTATTTCATGCTTCCTGCCAGGCCAACAGAAGGGCTTTTGACAGTGTATTCATTTTTATTTAAATTTTTGCTGACTAGGATTGCACAAGATACACACCTCATTTCAGAGTAGTCCCAAGGGGTCAACAGTCATGTAAATCTCACATCCCAGTACTTCAGGACAAAACAAACTATATCATGCTGGATACGCTATCTAAATTGCCAACACTACAAAGCACTCCAGATACCGCAGGTCATATGGTATTTGTGTTTCACATTAATACATTCTCTATACAATTAACCAAAGTCTGCTCTAATATAAAAGGTGATGCTCACTGTAAAGGAGGAAAGCAGTCCAGAGTTTAATTAGTAAATAAAATTAGACACAATACTTGCCAAGATTAGAATTTATACTGTATTAAGAGGGGGTGGAATTTAATGATCTATAACCACACAGAGATAAGAGACAGTAGCAATGCTTGTGTAAACGATTTTAACAGTACTAATAGGAGGGAAGATGAAAAAGCTATGGCTTCATGATCTATAAACAGATGACTTTTTTAAATATTTGACAGCAGAATAAGTGCTATAAAAAGATATTCCAAATTTCACTGACAGACTATTAGTTTAAAAAAAAAATATTTAAAATGCTTTGAATGACTGACTGACTTTATTATTTAGAAAGAGACACTCGTGTGAATGAAGTTTTGCAGCCAGCTATGGAGCAAAATACAGACCTGGTCTGAGTTCGTACTGGTTTGGACCTTAATCCTGCACGCTCCCTTACAGAGTTCATTCCTATGAGGCTTCATGAATGCAGGTCACCCAAACTGGGCTCTGAATTGTTACCTCTACAAAGCAGCAAGCGTGCATGGCACTTCAGATAAACACAAAACAAGGCCCCAGCTTTAGAAAGCTCACAGGCTAAATTTAGACCAGTTGCTCCCCAGAATAATGAAAACATTGTTATCTTGGACACAGCCAGGTTATTTTATTGCTTCAAGTTTTGTACTTAGAAAAACATAGATCTTGTAAGGTGAACATACAGAAACCATCAACATATAAACCCAATCCTTTTATTCTCTAAAAACTCTCATAATTAAAAGGTTTTCTATCAAGTACTTTGAAGAATCCCAAAAGGTGAAGTTGTTCAACACCACCCTGCAAAGTAATTTCATAGAACATTTTAAACACTATATAAAACAGAACACACTCAGATTTTTACAGATATTTCAGAATAATTCAGAGCAAGTCCTCCAGCATTTTCTCTAGGATGAATGAACAACTGAATAAAACACAAGTGCTGACTCAAAGGTACAAGCATTTTACAAGTAGTAGTGGCAGTTTGCGTAAACTGAGCTTGTGAGCAGTAACACCTGTTGGTTAAGTAAAACATCACTCAAGATCACAACCTTCATCAAGACCAGAGCTGTGCTTCTGTGACCAAGAAGGGTCATCAGAAGAAAAAGTACGACAGGTCTCCCAGCTCTGCATCCCACACTCATCCTCCTAGGTTTCATTTGATAATTAAGAACCACTTCTCTCTCAAATCTAAATCTAAATTTTCAAGCTAAACAGAGGCTGACAACATCCCCAGGGAAGTGGGAAGAAAGCCTATAGAAAACAAAGTCGCTCAGAATACACATTGCTCTGCCAAGCTCATGTGACCAGCTCTCAGGAATGCTGGCACTGCTCAAGTTATTCAATTGCAACACACAAACAGACTAAGAAACTTAGATAAACAAGAAAATAACATGGAGTGCAAAGAAGTAATGCTTCTACTCCAAAGTATGCCATACCTATAAATTTGCATTTCACTGTTCAAAAATGGAACAACGTAACCAGCACATTTCAAGAGACCACTAGTCACAGCAAAACTAGAGCACTAGAGCAGCAACTACAGGCACTGAGCTATCACTAGCCTGGACAGGATGCTAGAAATTAAGTACCCAGAAATCCAGCAAAATCATCTGCGCTTGGTAATCTAATCTCCATGATACAATTTCTCAGGTGACTAAGAAAAGAAATTCCTAAGCAAGAATATAAAACAATATCAAAAGTATATCAAGAATATCTAAAGATTACACACTTCCCCTTTCACAGAAACCCACTCTTAGATGCTTTTGCCTCGTACAAGTTTTTTTTATATTCTTAACTGTTACTTTTCATATGTTTTGTTAGGTCTTGTTTCCCATTCACATCTTCCAGACTCAGAGAGCACAATAGATTCTAAATTAAACTTTCTTACAGCAAGAACTAGAATCACAGAACAAAAGATGGAAAATGCAGAATGAGAATTTCATTTGAAATGAACTTAAGTAAATATGCTTCATTTGTTATCTAGCCACTTCAGTCTTCACATCAAACGATGGAGACAACTGCTGTTGAAGAACTATATAATAATGGAAGAGAAATACAAAGGACCTTTAAGTACATTCTTACTGACAATTTACTATAGACTTTAAGGAAATCTTCTAACAAAATTTAATTTAAGTACTTCCAATAAATTAATTTTTTATTAATTATGTTTAAAATGTCACAGTTAACCTGCTTTGAAGGAAAAAAAATTAACTTGCCATTTTGTAAAAACGTAACATTGAAATAAAGTCTACGAAGAGGAAAAAAGGTAAGTAATGTAGGTACAGAAAATGAAATAGTCTTTAATGACTGGTCTACATGGAAGCAAAAAAAATTAGATAAATCACATAAATGTGTATTTAATTTTTTTCCTCTTAATAAAGTAATACTAGAATCCATTTACATGATTTTTACCTCTAGAGTGTCCTGCTAAGCAAGGCGCAGACTGGGGGCAGGAGGCAGACCTGAAAGACTGCAAGGGGAAAAAGTTTCATGTGTTTTTTTTTTTTTTAAATCTGCCCATTTGTAGCCACCATGTTTTAAACATACATAATGTTCTCAGTTACTCAGAAAAATAAGAGTTAAGTGTAAAATGAAAATATATGTCTCTCAAAGAGCTAGATTCTGTTGGTCCAAGGAAAATTAAATCACAATATCTCAGAGTACAAAAGTTTTAGGAAGGGCTTTACCAGCAAATGAAAGCTTTGAAGTTTTCAGTACCAAGAGATAGCAGCAACAATCTCTTCCCTCTGCAGCAGCACTGTGCAGGCAAAGCAGCCTATTTCATTTCAGGTCTGTAAATAAACTAGAACTCAAGTTTGTATACTGCTAAATCTGGAATCAAACTGATTACATCATTTTAAAATATACAAACAAAAAACATGAAACAAATGGAAGTGAAGCAAAGGTGGGTTATCCGCAACCCTAATCCCCCTGACTCAAACTATTCTACCTCACAGTCCACCAGTGCCCACCTGAATTTAATCCTTATCCAGTTATGATAGAAAATTAATATGGGCAACAGCTTTTAACAGTACTGAGATCCTTTTCTCTTCTCCTCCCTCTTCCTCATACAGGAAAAGACAACGTATAAGTATCAAGAAATTGCTCTTCAACCCCATTTCCCATTGCATTGTACCTCCTCTTTTCCTTCTCCCCCAATCGCCCTTTAAGGAAAAAAGATCTTTTAACTCATTTGCGGAACTGCCACCTCATGAACACAGAGAAAAATCCATTCCAGCTACAAGGTTCAAGATTAGCCTGCTACACTGCTTATTCCCCTGCACCTGAAAGAGGCATATCATGAACCACTGATGTCCTGCAGACAAAGGCAAAGCCTGGAGATGGACTTCAGAACAGAATTTCTAAAAGTTCTAAGTGTGGCGGGAACCCAACCTTGTATTTTCCACTTTTCTCAAAAAAAAAAAGAGATAAGATTATCATTAAAAACAACACCAAGGCCATAAACCCCTCTCTACTTCTTTCTTGCATGTTCTTACATGGCAAGAAAAAAAATCTGCTGAAATTGCTAGGCATCAGCCAAATTCAATAAACCAACACTATCTCTGACTGTAAACGCATCACTAAGATAAATGAATGCATAATTGAAGAGTACTAATCAGTGCTTAATGAAATGCTGAAATCACCGAGAAAGAATACAGCCTTTGTGATTAAAACTCTTTTTTTCTAGTTGCTCAGAGGTAACAGAAGTAGAAAGAGAGATTACGACTCAGGCATTTAAAATATTTTGCAATGATCATTACCACTTAGCAAACTGTATTTTCCAGGATATATTTAATTTTGGAAAACTAGCTTGATGGGTTATTTTGCTGACATATTACAAAGTCATGTTTGCCACCTATAAGCTAGGGCCCGATCTTCCTGTATTTCAATCATAACTGTTAACCACACAATTCTGTGCTTCTTATGACAAGTTCTCATAAACATACTGTTTCAGTCGAGCTGATCTTGGCTGCTTTTATTGCATCTATACTGTGCTACGCTTCTGACCCCTAAATGATTTTTGATTTTTTTTTTTTGTTAGGGAGCATCAGACTGATTATTTCATCCTAGTATCCTGAAAATTTTCAGTATCCAATAAAAACAATAAATACAGTTGCATTTGAGATGCTATGAAGTTGTTAGCTCTCAATATAATATGAAAATGCTGAAATATCATATGCTGCTAAAATAAATATTAGACAGCTTAACCTCAAACATTCTTGTAACTATTTTGTTCCAACTGTTCTTAAATGAGCCCATAAGTTACTGCAAAAAAAAGGTTTAAAACAGTATGAATAAGCTTTGAAAGGATACTGTCAACTAATTTAAATTTCACATTAGTCAATTCTGGTTTTGCCTAGGATTGACTCAATTATACACAAGAACACACACAAAAAAATTTCCATAAACCTGACATCACTTTATACATGGTCTATACTTTTCCTAGCTACAGTCTACCATTTTCTTAATGGGACAAAAATAAAGATCTTTAAAATTCAGTGGGAAAAGAAACAAGCACAGTAACCAAAATAACTTTCAACCACTGCATCAATTTGACTACATTTCTAAAAAAATAGTGTTATTATAAAATAAGTTAAGGACTTGCTGCTTTCTTGGTGCAGGGTGGGTAAAGAAATAGACAGCAGGGCTTGCATTTAAAGAAAAAGCTAAGTTTATCTTCGCATTTGATTTGTTTGGCTTTAAATTACAACAAAGAAAACATTAAATCCCACAAAAGCAGTGATGGCTATTACTAGAATAATCAACTATTACATACGGTAAATAAAGCTTCAGAACAAAAAAGAAAACACATTTAGGGACACACAATGAAAAACACCCAAACACCCACCCCACACACAATTTGTTAGTGAATACAGTTCAGTAACGAAAACACATCTGGAGACGAACTTTCTGTAAAGACTGGATTTTCAGCCACTGGTTTTCGGGGCTTTTTAAAAAAATTTAGCTTCAGTTCAAAACTCTTCCACTTCCCTTAACCAAAAAGGTGTTTTCTCCACGCAAAGTTTGGTACAGTTCGATCTAACCAAATATATATATCTTTATTTTTTTTTGTATTGTCCCTAGATGCACTATACAGCGCCACAGACAAGTGAATCTCTTCCAACAAGAGATTCTAGTTAAATAGCAATTTTGGACAGAAAAAGCTAGCATTACTGGATATCGTAATACACACCAGAGAGAGTAAAGGGAGAGCTCAATTACAAACACATGGGTAAACATCACCAGCCACCACAACTTTATCACAGCACTTGAAATAACGGGAGCATCTCAGTTGTTAGTCAGGTGAAAAGTCTACTCAGGGAAAAGTAGCACACATCAGCCCCTACCACAGGGTGAAAAATCTTTCACACAGCAAGCAAATTGAAAGAACAAAACTATTTCCTTAATCAACTTCCTTAGGGATGCCTGCTTGGTGACTTTTGAATGTCCAGCAATACTGTTATTATGCCATACACAACGATAAATATTATCAACAATTATTTCAAGTTCTTTTATTACATATTTTATATATACGTATATAAACATGCACATAATTTTAGTGTAAAAGTTTGCTTTTCAAGCTTTCAGGAATTTTTTTAATGAAGCATATTATCATGTTATTTGAAGTTATAATATCGCCAGACAGCAACCACAGGTTCAGTGTTATATGCCCAAGGCTGGTCCCTTAGGTGAACAGCACTGTTGACACTTTGGATTTTATTGCTGATGTACTTTTCAATACTCAAAACTGAATAGTCACAGTCTCACTGAGATCAGGGAAAGATTCTGACGTCAAGTGCTTTTAAGAATGACAATGTTTTGGGGTTTCTTTAGTCTCTAAATGCAGCCTAGACACTTGAAATTACGTACCATTTGAATAATTTTCCTTATTCTCTGATGAAATGCCTCTTGGTCAGTTCTTCTGATGCCTTTAAAGGATACTTTATAAATCAGAGCACAAACTCAAAAAAAATTTGTACTTGATACACAGTACATGATTTTTTCCATAAATCTTCGAAGAAGTTAGCAGAGAGTATGGTTCCAAAGTTGCATACATGTAGAACCGCACAATAAAGTCAAATAACAAAAAATACTTATCTGAATTTTTCCACCACACAGCAACACTGACGCACATGTATATTCCAATTTTATACAATGGGGTAAGCTACTTCTGTAAAATTGCGTGCAATTTTTTTTCTTATCCACATTCAGACACATACATTCAGTTCCTTCACAACCAGCACTACCATACCAGTGCAATCCTTCAAGATGCTGAACACCTTCACTAAACACTGGGGTGTGAGAGTTAACAGTAACACTTGCTGATAAGTCCTTTACAATTTGGGGGAAACACAAGTCCAGCACTGTTCTGTGGCTGCACCTGGTTAGGAGCTTACCCTTGAAACAGATCATTCACAAAAACCTACCTCAATCCACATTTACTACTTTTCCTTCTCTCCTATTCCAACAGATGACCAAAACATAAGAGCTGCTACCGCTCCCCTGATTTGAGTGGTGGCAATCATCCGACAGTGGGTGACAGCTGAACAAGAGCAGCACAAACCCCAGAGAGGACTGAGGCATGTCACTGTTATTTTACATATATACTCTAAGCCACACTTTAAATCATTTCACATACTAGAATGTCAGCGTGGATAACCACTGCCAGAACACGACACAGAATCCCCCAAAGTCAACCACAGGTTCAGGTAATCGTGACCTCCCCTTTTACAACATAAATGCATAATTTCCGCACTACTCTTTGATGAAGGGACCACAGACTTAAAAAGAGGAAACAATTACAGTCATTAGAATTTCACCCAAGCATGAGATTTAATCTCAGGCCATGGTCTTGCCAATGGCTGTGGGGGTCTCAATGGAGACAAAATTGCTCTGTGGGAGAAAAAAATGCCTCGATGATGACATTAGTCAGCAAGAGAGACCGATCTTTGTCTTCCATCCAACAGCACAGCCAAATACAAGGAAACCATTTTCCCTCCCCCTCTTCTTGATCCTAAAAAAAAAATTAAATAATTTTGTTTCTTTCTCTGAAATACAGTTCTTACATGCTTTGGAAACTTTTTTCTCCAAAGAAATACTGCTGGAAGGGAAGTCTTTAATATAAGGAAAGTAGATTTAAGCATTAATAAACATCTACGATGAATGACAATTCCCCTTGCCTATGCTGGTTAATAGAATTGGATAGTTCTATCAACAATTCTCAAACACTTCTATCGCTTCTCCTTACCCAACAGGTTCTCAAAGACCATTTCACATATAGAGGAATCATCTCTCAAATATGCTCACCTACTCTATAATACATTTAATAGAAATAACAGACAGGTGAAACTTTGCCAAACAAATTGGGGCAAAGTTCCACATTTAAAAAGAGCACCAAAGATGTGAGAGTACCAGCTACTCTTACATGCCAATCAGAAGTTACATCCCAAGTATGACACAAAACAAAGGAAAACTTTGGCACAGAAGACAAGAAAGTGCTACAGGGGACTGGACTAAATTCACTTTTCTGGCACGGCAGAAAAAGCAGATCTGCATCGAACAAAACAATCTTCATGATCCCTTTATGGTATCAAGTAAAGGAAAATAAGAAATTTTTAAACAAAACCGTAAGCCCAAATGAATCTTCTCTTCTCCAGAACCTGGGGCGAGAGGCCTAGATTCTTACCCAAGTCAACTTCCCCTATAAATCTCAAAATTCAAACTTTGATTTTTACTCCCCCTTATCATCCTTTAACACCATGATACTCCTGAATACAATTTATGCATTTTTGTTTCAGCTATTCTCTCTATTCCATTTCCTTTTCTTCCACTATTCACCAACATACTCTGCTGTTATATTCTATATATATTTGTTTGTCTGGTCACAACCACCCCTAGTGCTGGTAATACCGATAATTACAATCTAATGTAGAATTAATCAGCTTAAGTTTGAAACTGAGATCATAATTCAAATTGGAAGCCAACACTAACCATTTCATGTTCACTTGAAAAGATTAGATAGGCTGTGCAAGAACATTTTGGTAGAATAGCTGATAAGGAGATGGGTAATAAGAATTATTGGTATTTACTTAGCCTGCAACGCTTTTTTGGAAGCAAACAGTTTAAAGGAAGCACTTCAGAATGGCTATTTAATCTGAATTTTACAGATAGCATGGAGAATATTTTCTCACAGAATGTACAGTATCTTTGCCATCGTAGCTATCGTACGAACTGTTCAAGCCTTTCTTTGCTGGAGCTCTCACTCAATTTTGCTCTGTTATGAGCTGTGACCCACAGAACACAATGCATTCAAGAATCCAGCTGGAAATTACCACCACAGAACATCTGCCCTTGCTCTTCAGCTTGCCAAGCCAACCTCAGGGTTCCCAGACAGAAAACAACTAGCTGTCACACAGAGAAACAACTTTTTATTCCACTTAACTGACTTTAACAATGACAATGTGGGGGTTTGGTTTGCTTGCCTAGCTAGAAGATCTGACATATGTCTACTTTACAATTGTTACCTAGATTTTTCCATCTGCATTGCTTTTCTCCAGGTTTTCATAAACAGTACTTTACAAGTCATCCAAGAACATACATTATTACTTCTAGTGCAACAAAAAAGAGAAACATATTAAGGAAGCTAAGCTCATGGCTCCATCAAGCTAAACTAGCTATTAAAAGTGGGTTCTATACATAAGCAATGTAACATTCAACTTCTACCTGGCATCTGCTAACTTAAGACAACTTCTAAATCAAGCTGTAGAACAAATACAGTAGAACCTTATTGAGCCAGTTTGTTGATTAGTAGACCACTGAATTGCCAAATTGGACTATTTAGCAAGGAAAAAAATATATCCCTCAGCAGCAAAAATACATCTTTGAAAAATGTGCTTTAAATTTATTTTGACAAGGGTAATTTTAACTATAAACATGCTGCATATTTTACACTAAGTTCTAGATTTTATGCAAGTACTCATAAGACTTCACTACATAGCTGATATTTAAAAACATACAAAAATGGATTAAAGAGCTTACAAAATAATTTCAAGCAAGGAGAAACATGAAGCAAAAGTGAAATAAAAGGGCATGTGGTTATTTGATGAATGCGTGCACACAGCATGATGGAACAAAGAAATTCTGTTTTTAAATCAATAGGAAGAATGATCAAACAGACTCAGTCAGCACCATTACAGCATTTGGTTACGTTTTCCTGAGAAGCTGTCAAGTTCTTGTGTCAAATAATGAAGTGTGAATTAGCACAATTTTGTTGTACACAAGCAAGTATGCACATAACCACTCAAAAGCTTTGCAGGAAAATTGTCCTATAATTAGCAAGAATTTAACATTCAAACAAGGTTCAATAAAGCCACTCCTGTTTACAATCTATGTTTAAGATTGAGAATTCAATTATAAATCACATCTCCAGAACAAGATATGCACAATTAGGTTTTTTTAATTGAACACAGGAAACTACATTTCTGACAGGATTCTAACAAGAAGTAGAAGAGAATGTGATTATTCACTATAACTTTTGAGATGAGAAGACAATGGCTCTCTTGCTCCTTTTAAGCTTTTTAACCCATAAAAGAAAAGGAAGAGTCTTCCTGCTTTGCTCTCTATTATTTCTTCAGAGTTGATGTACAGTTTAGGGGTTTGTTGAACCTGTGTAACTTTAATAGGGAAATCAGCTTCAGGTCAAAAAAGCAGAAGAGGGCATAGAATAGAAATCGTAGTGAGACTAGTCTACTTGGCTGCTGTCACATCACTCAAAAAACATTAACAGACACAGAAATGAGAAGCAATGTATAATAAATGGAAAGTCAGAACCATTAAAGTGATGATACAGATAGATAAAAATTCCACTTGAAGACCGCTATTTTAAAGTGCCCCTGGTACAGACACACAAAACCAAGTCTCATTCTACTCCATCTCACACAATAAACCCTATACAGCACAGAAGGGGTTCAAAACAGATTTAGTACAACTACCTTGCTTTTGTTCGATTATTAAATGACACAAGAAAATGGGGAAAGAAATAAGATAATTGCATACGCCGAGTTCCATGGTTCCCACGTTGCCAATTTCTTTACAGGTTAAACTAGATAAACTTTCCCTAAATGTAAAATCATTAAAAAAACCCCAACCCTTTCTATGTGGATGAAGAGTCATACCACTTGCATGCAGCTTCAGTAAAAAACAGTTGTTTCATCTCACCTGCGTTAGTTGCATCTCATGTGATGTGTAAGACAACACCCCATATGTTTTCATTACTTATGGTATAAAAAGTCCTATCCAAATTGTAAATGATAAGATTAACCTTCCCTAAAACACAGAGGGTATTTTTTTTAGGAATGCAAAAATTAAGACACAGTCGTGTTCCAAATCTTCTACTTAATTCTGTTTTGATTCAAAGTAAGGTCACTCCACCCACGCTGACCTGTTACCCTATGTACTTATCATTAAGATCCTACATTGCAAGCAAATACTGCCCTCTTGTGCACCGCAATATCCAGGAGACAAAGTTGCACTTTGGGTGTTGGGGAGAAGGGGGAATTTTAGAGCAGCAATACTTTTATAGCAGCTGCCTTTCCTTTAAGCATAGCTCCTTAATTTAAAAAGTGGCTTTCATTTTTAAACGTCAGTAAAAATACTACTTTGTCAGACAAGTATCAGGCACCAGCCAAATTACTTGAAGTGAATTAAAAGAGACACTGTCTCAATTTCAAGAGAAAAGTGTTTTCATTTACAGAAATAAAGTTTATTTGTTTGTATTTTTAATACAAAGCAATGTCAGCAATTTACAAGCACCATGAACTCAACAAGTTTAATAGGGTTCAGAAAACATTCACATTAGTGCTAGTTGAACTCTCTTGGCCCATAAGTACTTCCATAACCAGCCACTACATAAAGGCTCATGAACATGAATTACATTAGAGAGGAGTTGTATTTTCATATTTTTTCACCAGAACAAGGTTCACTATCATGTTATTCTCACTTCAAACCAGCAGTCAAAGTCCTCAAGGCTCTCCAGTGACTTCTCTCTGACTTTAGAATGGTATCCACTGAACAACACAAGGCATTCTTTCCTCCAAAGAACGGGTTTCCCTTCAACATGTGCACTCAACACCAAGAGGCTGCCACATAAATTTAAGTCATCTATATATACACTCTACAACTATGAAACTCTACTTGTTCACTCATCTGGAATAGAAAAAACAAGAACTGTCATATCTTCACAAAGGTGCCAACAAGCGGAAGCTGACAATGACAGAAGTCTTATTTTCATGACAGTAACACAAAGATAACTCTGAGTTTACAAATCCTCTTAGAAGATTACAACAAACTCAGCAAAACAACTAATCTGTGACAAAAGTATTTTTTTTGTGCTATGTTAATCTTAAAAGCAATCTGCATCTGACTGAATTTGAATGCTGGTCACAACACCACATTTCCCTTGATCTCCCAAGACTATTTTCATTGTACTCATTTGCATCAACAAGACATGCTTTTGCTATGCTCATTTTCCCCTCCCCAAGCTCTCGTGCAAGTTCAAAAGTCTTGGCCCCTCCAATGTATCAGGTATGAATTAATACCCTTCCTTAACAGAACACAGCAGCAAAGTGGAAACAGACACTTGCAAGGCAGTTCTCTTTGAAAGGAACTGCAGGGACAAATGGTGACAATGAAGCTCTAGTTATAAAGTAAAAAGGTCAAAGGTTCAGACAGTCATAAGGATTACAAAACTACAAGTTTGTCAGAATTCCCCCCCACCCTGGTTTAGATGACCAGGGTCAAGCAGTAGCTTTCCAATTAAAACCCCATAAGGCTACTCTGTCCTTTGAACTTCATAGGGAAAAAAAGACAACTTTCTTTTTTAGAAGTTCTTTTGAGGACCCATCTCAAAATCAAACAGATAAAGGGCATCTGACAACAGCTCACCTAAAACAAACACGGCGGTATCCCTGCACTGCGTATGTGTGGGGGAAGCTAGGATGAGGTAATCGTGTTCTTCCATGTTGGTGTGCTGACCCTTTGTAGGGCATGAAATTAACCATCAGCAAGTAAAAAATCTGCTACTGGTTAAACTACTTTGCTACGCAAAGTGGTCTTAAAATGAAGTATGGGGATTGAATTTCTTCTGGCAGATTAACTCATATAACCTCTCTACAGGCATCCCTTACTGCTGAACTCATTTGAGAAACCATTCCAGACCCTACTGGATGATAGGTCTGCAACAAGCAAATGTAAAAGCCATTCAAATGTAAAAGCAACTCTTATTTTACTTTGATGATTTTAACATCAGCTTTGTGGAAGATCAGAGCTGAAATTTAACAAAAAAGAACAGAAGCTTAAAAAAATGATCATAGGACTGTGACAGAAACTACCCCATCTCGGTGTGAAACTTTAACAATATACAGCTCTAAATCTCTATAGCAAAAGCAGTAACAATAAAAATAGCAGTATTGCATTTTGCAGTCATTCTTTCAGTGCAGAAAACAAGCATAAGGCTCATGTGGGTGCTTCTTACTGTTTGTGACAAACTGAAGAATTGACCCTTAAAATCCATTTACTCAGGTTTGTTTTCTCTGTTTAGCAAGTCAACTATGAAGAGCTATAAATACAGCATTTGTTCTGTTGCCTGATACATGATAGATAGACAAGATCCCACTAGAGCACAGGTCTTGAAATCACTGTAAAATAAAGCAAGTTCTGTTCTGCTGTCCAAAAGAGTAAGACAAAAAGAAATACATGACACAGTCCAAGCCAGACAGCTATCCATAATGACTTAATAACTTCCTGCCACATCAGACACACAAGAGTTTGCTGCTGAATAAATCAGTATGGCTTAAATACAAGCAAAAGCCATGATGTAGTAAGTCAAGTGCATATCATTTATTCCATTTCAACCTTGACTATGACCTTCCAGCTAAAACTTTAAGAAAGCACCTTGGGTGGAACTGTTTGCATCATTTCCAATTCCCAGCATGCAGGTAAAAAAAAAAAACAAACAAAACCACACCACCTTTGGATTTAACATTCGATGTGTTTTGTTCTCAAGGAAAAGCTTTGCAAGAAAAACATAGCCACACAGAATGAAATATGACTTTCATTTTCCATCCCATTTGGTTACTGCTCAAATATTCTGCATTCATTTAATCCTAAGGTATTGTCTCTACATAAGCATCTTTTGAGTGACTGTGGGAAGTATTTGCAAGGTCAAGCACTACCTGGCATAGCACAACAAAAATGCAATATTAAGATTGAGCCATGAAAAAAATTCACTTCAAGAATTACCTAGATACAGAAATATGTTAAAGAATGGAAAATAGTATCATTTAATCAGTAAGCAGATTTATGAGCTTTGTACAGCAAAGGAATTAACCCTTGGAGCACAGAAAAGATGACAGAGAGGATGGAATTGTGACTCGAAGATAGCCTGGGACATCATTGATGAAAATGGCATCCTGGAAAAGAATAGCTGAAACTAAAAAGCAAACCCCACCACCCCAAAAAACAACAAACACACACAAACCACAAAGAGACTACTGCCTTCCCTTGTGAAGCCAGTAAGGAGCTCCTCAGATGGAACCCCTTGAGCTAGTCAGTCGTCTCATGGGAAGCCTGACTGAGTAATGCTGGTGCTACTTGGCCACAGCAAACAGCATTTCCATAAGATGGGTCACTCAAGTGGGGGCCAACTAGTTTACACCACTTTCAATGAAGAGAGCTTCAAACAATAAGAGCATGCAATAACATATTTTCACACCTGTAGCTTCTACTGCAAAACTTGCATGCATATGACTAACATGTGAGAAGGCTGCTTCAGAGCCCTCTGTTGTCATTCCACCTTATGATTTCTCACATCCAGCTCCCTTTCCCACAGTAGTCCTGTCTCTAGTTTTCCTGTCGGGTAACTTCATATCTACAGCTATAGCAGGACTCAATTTCAGAAGAACAGTATTTTAAAGAGGTGTGAGAAATTTAAGGTGCAGAATAAACACAGGAAGATAAAGTACTTTGCACCTACATTTTCCTTAAAAACCTTACGTACAGAAAATCCGTAGTAACTGGTAAACTACAGATTCCCTCAAAAAGAAAAAAAGTAGCAGCATTCCTGTTTGCAAAGAAAATGGTTGGAATGGTGAACCCTGAATATTCATTATTAGCAAGCAGATGAAAACAATCTAAATTTAAGTATCATTATCCAGGAGGCCTGGTTTTCCATTTCTGAAGAGCTAGAATAGCTGGCGATATTGAAATACTGACACCTAAATACTGAAGGATGTATCCTGTTACACAAGACGTGATACTCAGTTTGAGTTTCAACAAACCATACTAAAAGTGTAAGCACCTAAAGAGTCCCACAGGCACAGATCAGGTTTTATCAAAGTTTCACCTTTTAAACCTGGTAGTAAAAAAAAAAAAGCATCCACTATCAAGATACATGTATGCTATCACGCAGAAAACTGAAATTTCTAAGTATTACCACCATACTGCATTTTCTCTACAACTCTTTCTTAATACGCAGAATTGCAGTAAGTCAAGCTAATCAAATGTTTTCACTAAGATACATAATCTGGTATAACTGGAACTGAGAAGTTTGATGCGCTTACATGTCTGAACTGCTACCTGTAAAGAATCATTTTTGCTGGGAAGAAAACTACCATGCCATCTAGTCTCATCCACTGTCCACATCTTTTCTTCTCCCAGCATGGCCTATCAATAAAGAAATCTGAATAACTTCTTCAACCAATGCGGACAGCTATGACTAAATTAAGTTCTTCATATAAACAACAGGAAGCAACAAGAAGTCTATGTATTAAACAGTCACCCCAGATAAGTGTTAAAGTGATTAAAAAAAGCTGGTTTTCAAAGTCTTCCCATGTCCTCTTCATGAGGAAGTCTATCTCACTCAGATTAGTTGTTTCTGGCAGAAAGGAATGTCTAACTACAACTCACTCTTCAGTACATCCAAGAAAAGTTACCATTTGCCAAAGTTAATTTTGTTCTTTAGGAGATAATCAAGTGCTTATGATTACTTAAGAATGATAACTGATCGTAAGTTACAAAAAAGACTAAAAGACCACAGATGTCTAGAATTCAGCACACAGCCACTCCTCCCTTGCAGCTGTAGAGCACGCACTAATGGTAATGGTACAGAGCACTTTACTGCTGATGAAATCGAGAAATAAGTAAACTTTTATTAGCCTATCCAAAATAAATACAAACAATACAACGCAGTTACTGCTAACACCATTTACAAATAATAGATCTGTTCAAAAGCGGGTTAATTCATACATCATGAAAAGTAACTTGATCTGAACCTCAGTCTAGCTGAGAAGAAACTTATATTGCATTACAAAACTACCACCTAGTTGACACTAAGAGACACTAGCAGAGGAAATACATAGAAACTGAACTTTCAGAGGTTCACTGTAGTTGCAGTTTATCAACCCATAACTACTTTAAATAGCCTGCAGCTGCAACTCCATTGTATCTTTATAAAATGAGCTCTAATGCAAACCAGATTAACCTTCCAATATCATCTACAAAGACTAAAATGGAAAGTTACTAAAATCCTCGGAATTATTTCTAAACGTAAGATTATAATTTTGGAATTCCCTAGTCTCTCCAAGATAAAAGTTTGGCACAAGCATGTCCAGCAAGTACACCACAGCTCTCAACCATAGGGAATATCAAGCTCTGACAGCTTTAACAAGTGAGAAAATAGAAATTAATGTTGCCCTTAAATACCACAAACAAGGTCTGCATACACAATAAAAAAAAGTTTTTTCTCAAGTAAGTGTAAGAAAAACGAACAGGCCCGACTGTCCAAAGAGCACCCAAAGAATTCACATTTACAAACTGCTTTGTTTGCAATTTGAGGGCAATTTGAAGAAGTGTAACAAAGTCATGAGGCCCGTGATAAACCTGACACCCCACCCACGCCCTCCACTCAGTGAGCACGGCCAGGCAGCCCGAGTGGCCGGGGCCCCGACCAGCACAAGCGAAGCTCCAAGCACAGATACGGTCGGGCGGGCAGGAACAGCCCTGCTCGCCTTACTGCGGGACACCGGGACCTTGCCGAGGGCTGGGGCGCTCCGAGGCACCCTGAGAGGCGGGGCAG
>NW_009604011.1:0-1934 GCF_000690535.1 Cariama cristata
GGCCGGCCCTTTGCAGCCTTCAAACTGTGCTAACTGAAGAAATAGATGCCAAAGTTAGTACGGAGGTCGCGGGGAGGCCGAGGAGAGTCCTCGAGTGGATTGCGGGGTGTGAGGGAATATAGCGAGCCTAAAAATAACGGGGAGGAGAGGGGGAAGGGAGGGAGGGGAAGGCGGACACGACGGTATCAAATACTTCCTACCGGCCGTCGCAAGGCTCTATTGCGAGCATCCCTCCCCGCGGAGGAGCGGTTTTCAAACTACGAATTTAAGTCCTTCGGGTTGGTATGCCTCGCCTTGGGTTGATTTCTTAATTTTCTGCTCCACGAGAAATCCCTAGCGCCTTCGCAAAAGTAACTCGCAAACCCTGGCGTAGGAGGGAGAGGGCACTCGGGCACTTCTGCGTTGCTAAAACTGGGACTGTTAACGATATTTGCAGCTCAGAGGGAAAAGAGGCAACCGCCCTGACCTTAGGTAATTGAAATTTGATGGTTAAACTAATTAAGCTCTTATTCTAAGGAGGGGAAAAAAAAAAAATACTTACTGAACGTCAGCTAGCCTGGTACGTTCGGAGTTAGCAGCGAACTTTTCGGATTTTTTTTTCCGCCTTTTCAAGGAAGCATGTAAACACAGAGAAATATTTACCGCACCCTTCGAGAATATAATTGCTGAGTGGGTAATCTCATCTGCTGGTATGGGAAACTACATCCAATATATCAAGCGTAGATATGATACCGTTTAGATCTTGCCCTCCTAAAGATACTGCGTTAACAGTCACCCTGGTTTAAATTCAGATTATTGTCTTTTGCAGTTTTATAGATAATGGATATATGCAATAAAATTCTATTTGAATATATATTCTATCTAACAAGACACGCATCGTATCGATTTATATTTTATCCACACACACGCATGCACGCACGTTGCATGCGGCTTGTAATATGTTAGAACATTTCCAGCACTTGGGTATACCGGGGTACTTATCTAAACAATCACTCATTTCCTCCTCCTATCGAATGTCTAATTTGTAAAGAGAGTTAAAACACATTTACTTACTCATTTCCAACAGCACATCTATGGAACTCTTTAACTGGGGTAATAGATAAGTTTCTCTATTTACTCTGCGTGGAGAGGAAATGCGGTTACACACAGGCACACGGAGACAGCCGCAACTGTTCTACAGCACACATTTGACAGGGAAGTGGAGATTGTTTTATTTATATTTAAAAAAAAAAAAAAAAAAAGGACAACAAAAGAACCCAAAACCGACAGCAACCCATGTTGTAAAAGAATAAAACTCCCACCTACGTGACAGTAAAAAAATTAAAGATTGCCAAAGTCCACCACGAGCAGAGAGCATTCTCCCGGCGTAAAGAGATAGAGGCACACATCCAGACACACACGTACAAATACCTGCCGGCCAGCGCCAGATGAATGACACTGGGTTATCGTAAATAATTATCCTCGGTATAAGTCCTGAGACGCTATGGCCAGAGCACTACGACGGGCTGCCGTGTTCCCAAGCCACGGTAAAACACAACGAAAAGTGGTGTCTCGGTTTGTAAGCTCAACGCTATATTGGGAGAGCTGACCGGGCTCTGTTTCGTGTTATTTACCGTGATTAGATCTCCAAGTATACTTGTTTCACTGCACCTCTTTCTACCGTGGGGCTCTGGCGCTCGGTTACAGAGAGAAGGATACAATTTTGTATACGACTGTAAATCTGCAAGGTGACCTGAGCTGCTCAGCTGAAGTCTGTTTTTTTCGTGTAGTTCTATTAGCCTGCGAAGATGTGCTGAGGCAGGACCTCCAAAAGGCCTGTTCCATGTCTTTGTGGTTTTGTTATCATAAACAAGAACCCAGCCAAGACCACCAAGTGTTATCTTGCACACGGCCATTTCGACATTTTACTGCAAGATTTATGGCTGTAATAAACA
>NW_009604012.1:0-1642 GCF_000690535.1 Cariama cristata
TTTTTTTTTTTTTTTTTAATCTCCAGTAGCGATCTCTGGGGCTGAGGTTTCCGCAGAAAGTTTGGGGGCTGTTACGGTGTGTATTTTTGCGGAGGGGGAGGGGAGCGGGCTCCTTCTGTGTGTGCTGCTCCTCTGGGTGCCTATTGGAGAATAATAGTGTAAGTGACAACCTAGAAGTAGACTTTCTGCTCTTCACAGTGGATAGAAAAGCTGCCTTTTTTTTTTTTTCTCCTTTGCCTTTTTTTTTTTAATAACCCCCTTTCTCACTTGCTCTTGTACGCATTGGTTTTATTTTTGAAGGGATAGCTAGACTTAAGTCACCTTCCACCTCAATTTAAATCTGCTACTTTATTTTTTTTTTATTATGAATTCCTCGTTTTGAGCGTTACACTTGTCTGATCAATTTGATCTTCAGCTCCTTCTTCCGTTGCTAAACCTCGAAAACTGGCTCTCTCAAAAGATATTTAATCTCTATTTTTTGCACATTGCCATTTTTGCTCATGGCTACTCTGCTTCTCGCTATCTATTTTTGCCCCTCCCCGCCTAGGGGAAAATAGCAACAAGACAAAAAAGAACAAAAAAATAAAAGAGAATATTAGGGGAAGTAGTCCTCAGGTCTGCTGCCCCCCCTCTCCCCCTCCTTCAAAAAGGGGGGGACCTAGAAAACATCAGTCTTGAACTTCTTCCTCTTCAAGAGCTCGGGCTGCAAAGGAAACCTCCTTTGTTTTTGTTATTTATATGCTGTCAAGTTTTGAAGTGGTGAGTTTCGGGTCGGTTTTGCTAATTTCACTCAGAAAACTGCAGTGTTTCTGTTTCTAGATAAGTACTTTGCTTCTTTGTCTCTTTAAAAGGTCACAGGGAAAGCTTGGCCTGGATTGTGAGAGCCATATGGAACGGATAAGTGCGGAGCCTCTCTCAAATGTGATTATGGGTTTTTATGGGGGAGGGAGGGAAGAGGAGGGGAAAGGCATGGGGAGGGGGCTGATTCAGGAGGAGAGAAAGAAATAATATAATACCGGCGGCGTTACATCGCGACAAAAGGAGATACCGCACCGACTCTCATTCAGAAATTGCGCGGTGTGCCCGTACGTGTACGCTGTCTCTGGGAAACTGTGCCTTGAATTGTGCTCGTCTCTCGATGCCTGTGATGAAAACTTGTAGTTGTGAAAGATGCTTAAATGCGAAACCCGGGGAAACTCTTGGCCTGGAACCGGCGGAGGTGATAGCTCCTGCCTGCAGCCCTCTCCCTGGGCAGGCCACGCTGGTTGTTGCTCATCACTATTCCAAACTGAGGTTTCAGTGAACTTTAGCCTTGGGCATGGAGTTTAAATGAGTAAATTAGGTGTTTTATGTGCATGTAATTTTGCTTTGTAACATAAAGCTTTTTTACAAGATGACTAAGCGGTGAAAGGATGCCGATGGGTGGGTATTCTCAGGCCAAGCGAAAATGACCCATTCGGTGTTTTGGTTGTAGTCAGTGTATTAACTAAACTGCGATCTATCACTTTTATTCACTGTACATGATGTAGTGCTATTCTGACTCATGATGACTGGATACTTTTTGTAGCAAAGAACCTCGGTGCCTTAGAGTACTTCTGAAGTTGCCAAAAGTGACAAGGATTTTCTTGTTTGAGGCTTTTTT
>NW_009604013.1:0-15430 GCF_000690535.1 Cariama cristata
AGATCAGTGGCCGGGCACTGCTGGTGCTGGTGCTGATGTAGAGGAAGATCTAAAGCCCGCTGTCTAAAAGCGGTTGGGTGCGGGCTGAGCTGCGGCGTGCCCTGGGGAGGGAGGGGTTGGTGCTGCCTCCTGCCGTGCCTTGCTGCGACGCTGGTGCTCTCTGAAAAGTCCTTCAGCTGGAAAGTCGGGTCAAAAAGGACGTGGTACAGCACCCCTCCCTTGAAGGTCTCTGAACCTGGATGGGGAAGGCAGCTCTGAATACGCAGCACTCCTGCCACTTCTGTGCTCGGGGTGCTGGGTCAGCTCTGAGGTGGTGGGGGGCACCCAAAACCAGGTGATGGCTTTGGGACTGGGTGACTAGAAATGCAGCCAAGTGCAAGAAAGTACTACGCTATTTCAGTCTTTTAGCATCTTCTTCTCTGTATTGGAGGTGTTTAATAGTTTTGCGGTTGTATTTCCGGTCTGTGTTTATAAACATCATGGATGTCCTCATCATTTAGTGAAACGGTGTTAATATTTACAGCTTACTTGGGATGCTGAATTCTGTGCGTTCGTTGTGTTGGAAGCAATGTTTGGGTGACCTGTGTTCATAATAGTAGATTAAGACATACGTGCATCAAGCCTCTGTTTTTTCTTTAGTTTCTCTAACACTTGCAAAATTTTTGAGCTTTTATTTTTTTTTGTGCCAGGTGTAAAGCTCATTTTATGGAATTCTTTGTGGATATTGTCAAAAGAAAGTATCTATCTTTATATATAGGCACTAACAAGCAGTCAGAAAAACTGTAGCAATGGCTTTTTGTCTTCACTATTAGACGGTGTGGTCATTCCGGTCTTAGGCAGATTAAAATACAGTAAGAAACTGTTGGTGGTGATTGTCAGAGTCTGCGTAGCTTAAGAAATAATTAGAGCTTCTGACCAAAAGGTACCAGTTTTGAGGTGAGCGGCATCACAAAATAATTTTATATTAATTTTATATTATTACTTACATATTTGTTGGAGTACCTGATAGATGCTCGCCAATAAATATATTTCAGTCATAAAAGACATTTAGTATGCTCTGTGGAAGAATCATGAAGGGCTCTGTGTATAACAAGAGTTGCAATAGATAGTTAAAAAGCACAGAATCTGTAGTGCTGGAGATGCTGTGCTTTATTTTCACAATAAATAGTGTTTTGGTATAGTATATGTAATTTTAAAAAGACACTATATTGCCTCTTTCACGCGACTGCTTTGTCTCTTGTTGCTGTGTGTGTTACCTTTAAATAATTTTATTCTTTCAGTTCTAAGGAAGGACTCCGGTTATATTGAACTCTGGCTATACTTATTTTTGACAATTTCTTTAAAAATACGGTTAAAACTGCAGTTTCTCATGATAAGAAAGTTTAAGTGAATACTATTATGAGGATTTTTGACACGTGCCAGGGATAATCTCATCGAAACAATTTCATATCCAAGTTGGTTTTATCTTTTGGCTTTTTATCAGATATGGCTCTGAAAGACCTCTTGATTTTCTCCCTTTGTGCTTACTTGTAAAGAAGATGACGGGGTGATGGTAGTGTTGGGTGAAGCCAGCTCAGCTGGCTGCCTTTATCTCATCTGTGGCTCTGCTGCAGAACACCCCAGTGAAGGCCAGAGGTGGGGAAAGTATCAGGGCCCTGTTATAACATCGCTGAGCGCTCACAACTTGATTTTCACCGGCTGCTTCACCCCTCGCATCTCTGCAGTGTTGGAGGAAGGGGGATGTGACACAGACCTCCCCTTCACCAGAGAAGGAAAACTGGTTTGGCTCCCTTTGAAATTATGTTAGAAAATTGTACTGCTGTAAAACTTTACATGAGGTCCATTTCTTGGTGTGTTGTTTCCCCCCCACTCTTTTATTCATTTGCCTTCACTGTGGAATGTCACAGTTTCTTTGGAAAACGTTTCTTATGGAGGGACTAACGCGAAAATGCAGGACGTGTGTTCTTGTTAACTTGTGTTGCCTCTGCATTTTATTTTTTGCAAAACTCAATGTTTCTTTTCTTCTGAGACCTGTCGAAAACAATCCATGTAGATATACTACTTTTACAGTGATGAGGTTAAACTGTACTGGTGTGAATTAAGCATAGATGATGTGTATGGATGAAGAGCAGATGATGTGTATGGATGAAGAGCAGATGATGTGTATTAGTCCTGGTATGGATTAAGAGTGACCTTTTCCCTGCAGCCTTAAAATTTCATGGAGGGGAGCAGTTTCCCTGGTTTGATCTATCGCATGTCCACAAAAACATTTGTTGTAGTTGGGGTGAAGCAAAGGAGGTGCTATTTATGTCAGAAGCTGTGAGCTGGTGCTAATTCAAAATGTTCGTTAAGCTCTGACACGATTTCCACAAAAGCACTGTACAGACAGCTGTCATTTCTATATATTAATGCAGGTTGCCTGGCAGCAAAATGATGATTATTCCGATGGAGGCCACTTGCACACAATAGAAAATAGTGTAAGCAATTTAGTAATCGAACCAGGTATGACTGCTCTGTTAAAAACTGAAGGGAGAGTCTTTTTTTTTTTTTTAATTAAAACTAGATGCTTAAAAGCACAAGCAGTAATGGCTTCATTTATTTTCTTCACTCTTAAAAGTCTTCTGAGGAAAGGTTTTTCTCTGCTCCTGTTTTAAGTTTGAAATGAATGTATTTCTGATTAAATTTTGAACTGCTCTGAGTAGAAAGGGAAAAGAAATTTGAATGCAGGGAAACTTATGAATGCCATGTCTTAAAGCTTAAGAAATTGGGGAGTTGTTGAATTGGTAATTAGCTACTTCTTGTAAGTCAGAATTTGAGACTCTCAAAGCTTATACTCCTTATTTTTTCCGCCTTTAATACAACATTTGTATTGGTAACGTAGTTAAAAGTTAGAGAAGACACAAGGAAGAGTATAAAATGCACTGCATAATGTTTCTTCTTTTGAGCTGCAAGATTGAATGTTTGTGTGTAATCCAAGCGAAACAGTCTACCAACCGCTGCCACGTTTTCATCTATTGGTAAACATCAGCTGCTGGTTGGTCTTGAGGGAGGAAGACTGAATTAGTTCCAGATGGAGAACTCTTTCAGCCCATCTAAGGCTTTCCAGTTGATTTAAGACAGCAGGTCAGTAATTTAGGGGAGTAGTTTTGTTCTTATTTGCTGTTCTGCTTCCTGCCATGTGTGGAATCGGTGATATCGAATATGATATTGCAGTGCTGCTGAGGGTGGGAGTTCCGTTGTACTTAATTGCTTTTGTTTTTAATTGCGTAATATAAACAGAAAAAATACTAACAAAGTTGTGATAACTAAGCATTTTGAATGTAGAGAGGTATTTTTTCCTTAAGACGTGAAAAAGGAGGAGGAGTCAAGAATCCATTTTTCCTAACCAGTTCTCTTAAAGAATGCATATCTTCCTTCAAAGTTTTGTCTTAAACTGGGTTAACGCAAGTACATGGTTTAAGGCGAGTGTGTCAGAGGGTCTTATACCTCGGCATGCTGCTAGCATGGTTTCTTGGTAAAATGGAGCGAGATAAGGGGATAGGGATGGAAACTTTCTGTGCATGGCTGTAATAACAGAAATAGAGAACATGAGGAATGGAAAATTTCAGTGTAAAGTAGCTGCTCTAGGTTATTGAAACTGACCCAACGTATTTAACTCTTCAGTACTTCTTTACGATTTATTTTGAGATGCCACATTGGACATTTAAAAAGCATGAAAAAAACAGTGTAGCCTATTCAGCTGTTCACATGCTAACAAAATCAGGACAGGTGCAGTAGCTCTTGTTGCAACTCTTGTATTTTTGCTTGCCATTGATTATTTCTTGTGCTGCCATTGTTTGATGCACTGTAGTATTATGATCTCATTTCAGACAGCTTTTCCAAGATGTCTGGTGATTAACTTCCCCCACAAGAATAACTTTTTACCTGTGTAAGGTCCACCATCTTGTCTACCCAGCCAATAGCCTTCTGGAGAAAAGTATTTCAAATGTTATTTCCCCCGGTGTTTGTTGGTTGACGAGCAAAAGAGGTCTTGTCCTTCATTCATTCTCATCTGATTCATCTTATTTTCTTTTGCTCATAAAACACAGACTGCAAAATAGAAAGCAATAAATGTGATAGTGTGTTTTCTTGTTGCAGGTAAACTGCTCAGGTGCAATTTCTCTCT
The DNA here is from genome assembly GCF_000690535.1 of Cariama cristata. Lineage (NCBI taxonomy): Eukaryota > Metazoa > Chordata > Aves > Cariamiformes > Cariamidae > Cariama > Cariama cristata. The sequence goes on from NW_009604013.1 coordinate 4,166, forward strand.
TTCTTAATACAGACTTTGAATCTGTAGCATTATGGTGCTAACTAACATTACATGACTTGAGAAGAATACAGGTCACTGATTTTTTTGTTATTCTCTCTACTACTGTAGCTTATCACATTTCATGTAATTTGTAAAAGGAGAAAGCTCTAGTTGCAAACAATTTAATGCCTTTTTCTGTCAGATCTGTTAAAAAGGCTTTAAGGATTATTGCAAGTACTAATATTGAATTGCAAGCTATAACAGTACTGTATGGCAAAGTAAGTAACGTTGCATTATTTACAAGTAATTAAATAGAGAACAAGTCTGGAAAGCTCTTGGACATATTTTCCTAGATCTCATATTTACTGGGGTAACTGTGTTTGATTGCTGGAAGTTATAGTTCTTGATTATTGATTGCTCTCTTTGATTCAAGTTGATAACAGGTTAATTAGTACTAAGGGTACCAGTTCCTGCCCAGATTTTCTTGGTTGTGAAGGTTTTTCTGTTGCATGGTTATAAGACGACCTTAGACTGAGATCAAAGAAACTGTAGAATCTTGAAGAGGAGTTAATTATCATTGAAAAGGCTGTGTTGACATGCTTTAGAGGAGAAAGAACTTAAAAACACATGAAGTCTTTTGTGTGTGTGTGCACGCGTGCTATTTTGGAATAAAGAAATCTCCCTTAGGTAAATTCTTAGTGCTTTATCTTGGTATCATAATATTAGGAGTGTAAAATCCAGTCTGAAAGACAAGCTACAGAAGTCTCTTTATCTTTCATAAACTGCAGGTGACATGTGGTATCTTTGCTGCATTAGGAATTTAAAATGTATTACATTCTGAGCTACATACTTTTTTGCCTTCATTCTCTCTTTTTTTTTTTTCATTCTTAGGCAGAAAAAATGGAATAGACCACATGAAGAAGCATGTGAAGTTTATTTTTATGCAACATGTTATTTGGAGGACCAAGTAGACTTTTTCAGGCCATGGGAGATGAAAGACTAATCACGTGATACTTCTGTTTCGTCGACGTGCTCTTCTGTGCTAAGTCAATGTTGGTTTGTATTAAGGACAAATATTAATTTCTTAATGTCAGCATGTCGACTGTGACAAGTGCTCAGACACCGGAGGAACCTGATCCTCCCTGCCTTGAAGAGAAGCCAAAGGGAAAATCACTATTTCATTTCAGTTCGCTCTTTGCTAACAGGAGTGAAAAATTTGAAATTGCTAGGAGTGACAGTGTGCCAGAGGAAAACGTTCTGAAAATAACTATCACAGAGACTACGGTAATTGAGTCGGACTTGGGCATCTGGAATTCTCATGCTCTCATCTACCTCACTTTGTGGTTTTTCTTCAGCTTTTGCACTCTTTTTCTTAACAAATACATTCTTTCGTTACTGGAAGGAGAGCCCAGCATGCTAGGTAACCCTACATTTCTTTTACGCTTTAATTCCAGTAAGATATTTGACAATACCGCATCCTCCTGTATGAAGTTGAGGGACAAAATGGTTCAACTGAAGTGAACAAGACCTAGTTAGGAGATGTGGGGGTGGAATTTGGGGCTGGGAACTCATGAGTTGTGATCTCGGCCTGCCAAAGGGCTTCTGACACTGTCTTTTCCCCCACTCGCTGAAAGATGGTATGAAACTTGGCTCTTAGAGGAGCTATAAGATGGTGCTTAAGAACTAAGACCTGGAAAGAAAAATGTAATTTTTTGTTTTCTGTGTTGGAGGGTAGTGTGGGTTTTTTAAAAGAATAAAAGCTTGAGTCAGTTCTTGATAGTCTCCAGAGCTGTTAAGATTTTGTTTGTTTGCAGAAGTGCAAAAGTTGCTTTTGTGTGATCTCTGTTATTCAATGGGCTGCTTATTGCTTTTTTTCTTTAAGGGGGAAACAAGGGGCACTCTATCTATGAACCAGATTTTATGAGTATATGCCACCTTTGTTTTATTCTGCTGCCTTGCTGGTAGATGTAGAAGTAAAGGGCTTTTGTGAGAATTTATAAAATCTAGGCAGTAGTTGCCATGTTTCTTAACTGCTAAAAGTCCTACATATAAGTTTGTCTTAGAAATTTTCTTAGGTTCATCACGTTCCCATCATCTTCTGATTTTATTTTTTTTCCTCTCATCTTTCTTTAGGTGCTGTTCAAATGCTTTCAACCACGTTCATTGGCTGTATAAAAATGTTTGTTCCATGCTGCTTGTATCAACACAAAACACGTATCTCTTATCCACCCAATTTCATCATGATAATGCTGTTTGTTGGATTAATGAGGTAAATAGTTAAATATTTCCTAGAGATCCTAGGTTGCTTCATTGCGTTCTTCTGAACGGAAGCTGTGTTTTCATGACACATTCTTAATTGGAAAGTGTTTGGAGTGTTCACCTTTCCCCCCAAAAAAAACTACAGGGTAATTTTATTTTTAGTTCCTATTGCTAAATGCTACGTTCCTTTTTCCAGATGTCAATTTTTTGGCTAGCTTGGCTTCCCATCACATTTAGCTTCTTTCAGAACACACTTCTCTTTCCATTTACTTTCTTCCTGTTCCCTTTTGAGGCTGATGTTTGTTTAGCGTACTAATAATATTTGTTACGATGTTGCTTTGTTCCCTCACCTTTTCCTGCAATTTACCTCAAAAGTGATACAGGGTATTAACATTTAGCTTTTAAAAAGTAAATCTTTGTGGTGTGCTGGGATAGTATCAGTTTGTGGTCTAGGGGAGTAAAAATAGATGATTTGGTTTCCTCTACATTGCAAAAGCGATAAAGCATAAGATTCAAATTAATTAAGAGTAGCTGTATTGTAATAATTATGCTGCATTGTTGTTTAATTTCATGGTTTAAATTATGGTAAATATGTAGTGTACCTAATTTACACTAAATATGGATAACTGCAAATGATAAAATTTCCTTGGTGAATTCCTGTTTATCAGCAGAATTTGACTAACTTTTTTACTGAGCCTATTGAAAACTTTAGCTTAAAACACTGTAATCTGAAGCTTGGTTAGAGTGCATTAAAAAGTAAACTGTGATGTTTGCTTACACTGTACACCCATAGAAATTGCACAATTGCCCAAAGGTACCTTCATTTGTGCTAAATAAATAATAATGTTTAAACCAAAGCAGAAAGAAATAGATCTGACACATAGGTGTGCAACTGACCAGTTACCACAGTTCAGTCAAGCTGCTATGATTTGATAACTTGATTGCCAGCTACACCTGTCCATATTCTTAGTTACTGCAGCTCAAATTTATAAACCTAGAGAAATTATCATGCAATTCTTTTTTATGCTAGATGTCTAAGAGTAGCTCTTAAAGCATTATTTTATTTTCTGCTTAATTTCATGTGTTCTTCTGCTACAGATTTGCAACAGTAGTCTTGGGTCTTGTCAGCTTGAAAAATGTGGCAGTTTCATTTGCAGAAACTGTTAAAAGCTCTGCACCTATTTTTACTGTTATCATGTCTCGGATGATATTAGGGGAATACACTGGTGAGTACTCACTGTTGAAATGTGATTTTTTTTTTTTTTCTGATTTTTTTTTTTTTTAATACTGTCACTTAGTTGAACACTGACAAGGAAATTCCACTGAAATATAGCAAATGCAGCCGGAAGAATCATTCTGTTTGAACACAATAAGTAGAGTATAAATAAGTAAAAAAGGATTTATTTTAATGCAGCTGTGTAAGGGCATTGTTGCTCTGAAGTTATTTTTCTGTCAAGAAAATATTATTACAGCCTTAAGTAACTGAAGTTCAGTGTGTTCCTTCTTATAAGGACAGCTTGCTGCTCAGAATTTAAAATTCTTTATTTTCTTCACTGTGTTCACTCTGTGATTTAAAAACAAACAAAACAAACAACCAAAAAACCAAACAACTGGCTTACCACAATATAATTTCTTTGTGATTCCACTTGCAATTGCATGCTTTTTGCTTGAAGAGATTTTGCTTGTTACTAGCTATAAGTCACAGGAGTAATATAGAAGGCATGTATAGATTGCTTTGTGATGCAAAATGGCAAAAGGCTGAAATAAGTCAGAGGAAGAAGAGTAATTCAATCACAGAATAAACAGGGAGAGTATAATATTTCTTCTGTCATTTGGTGAAAAAAAGATGAAATTAAGACAGTCATCAGTCCCGTTTTCTTTCTCCAAGGGAAACACTTTTATCAGCGAGTGTATGTCCATATTGCTTTCAAGAGTGCCCTGCTATTGTCTGAGATCTCACTTTAGAACCTCTCTGCTTTAAAATCCAGTCACATAAGTTGCTTTTTCTTTCAACTAAAGAAGTTATGGTGGAATTTAAACTTTCAAAAACTATAGTATCTGGTACATGTAATTGGAAGTACGGTAATTAAACTCAGATTTAAATTTTTCTTCTTTTCTTTTGCAGGATTGCTGGTTAATCTCTCTCTAATTCCTGTTATGGGTGGGCTAGCTCTATGTACAGCTACTGAAATCAGTTTCAACATTCTAGGTTTCTCGGCAGCTTTATCTACTAATATCATGGACTGGTAAGGCATAACGATAGTTGCATATGTGGAATAAAGGAATTTTGTTTATTGGTAAATTGAAAAAAATTTTTGCTTTTAGTTAGTTTCGTATACTACATTTAAATGTTGGTATTTAAAATTTATCTTTAACAGTTTCTTTATCTGCTAGCATTAATTTTTTAAAAAATAGTACAACTCTGTTAGTCTAACGGAGTTAGACAGAACTCCTTTCTGTAGTTGTATGATGTGTAGAAAACCTATCTACGCATCTAAGGGAAACAACTGTCTTTCTCCTGGATTGATTATTTGACCTAACTAAAATACAGGTAAATGACATGGGTTGTTTCCTTTTTTTTTTTTTTTTTTCCAGTTTGCAAAATGTCTTTTCCAAAAAACTACTCAGTGGAGATAAATACAGATTTTCGTAAGTATTAAAAATATTTCAGGTTTGATTATAGATGGAATTTGGGCTACATAAGGAAACCACATATTTATGATTATATTGCGCCAAGATTTTTTTTTTTTTCTCAGGCTGTTTACAGACAGCTTTAACCTAAATCATTTTGTCAGGGAAAGAAAACTCCCCTATGCTTACATCCCGCTGTGGTAGGTTAGAGTCTCATAATCAGCTAAAACGCTCAGTATACCCAAAATGAGTCATCTTTTCACAGAAACAAGTCCTTATTCTGCATTCATAAAGCATCCCTAAATGTTTTTAGGCAGGCAGAAATGAACTTCAGAACCTGCTCGAGGTTTTAACTATGAAATGCGAGCCAGGAGTAAAATCTTGCAGTAAAATATACCTATAGCTATAGGTATGTATTTTGCGACAAGAAAAAAATGTTAGTTTTGGTCTTGAAAACATGAGCCTTTTATCTTCAGTCTATCTCAGCCAACACAAAAAGCAAAACGCTATCTTTGCAAGAGATTACTGAATTTGTTGTCCACAAAGCTTGGTAGATGGCTTTTATTACTTTCTGATATCTGTAAATACAATAATCATGCAGCTTTTTTCAGCTCTAAGAAAGGGGGATCTTTTGATCATTTTAATCATTGTTTTTTCTCCTTTGTAGAGCCCCAGAGCTTCAGTTCTACACAAGTGCTGCTGCAGTGGTTATGCTTATTCCAGCTTGGATATTTTTCATGGTAATTTGAATTCACTGACACAGATTTATGTTTTCTTTTTGACTTGTGAGCAGAATGTGCAACTAAGGATAATCTTAATTTTTACTTTTCACTCTTCCCATTTTTTTAGACCACTCTGAAATTAATTTCATTTTACATCTGCAAGAGACTGGGGGGGCTAAAAATGAGAAAGTTTTCAAAGAAATAATTTAATATAGACATGAATTGCCAAGTGACCCAGGAAGACTGAGTTTATCCCAGGATTTTTGAGATCAAATTGTAATTTTGTCTAAGTGCATTTAAAGTGTTAGATAAAGACTTGAAAACGAAATCTGAAATATTTGTTGACTTTTTGCCGATATTCACATGGTGTATAGGAATGTTAACTCTCTGAAAGCATAATTGAGCTAAAGTAAGTATAATGTATCAGGTTAAATATGTGTCCTTCATATTCTGGCGTTTCATTGCCATGCATCAGTGTTCAAAAAAGAAAATAGCCTACAGGTGGGCCGAACACACTGGAAAGTTCAGTCAGATGAGAGCTGTTTTTCTAATATATTCTTTTGTGGGGGAAAATTTGTAGGATCTACATGTGTTGTATGTTCTAGGTCTTGTTTTGCTGAAGCTTAAATGTAAAATTCTATCTGCTTATAATAATGAGTTGGGTGGAAAATCATGTTTAGATTTGCTTATAAACTAAACTTTTAGAGCCTTCTTTTTTGTTGTTGTTTAGGATGTGCCTGTGATTGGGAAAAGTGGGAGGAGCTTCAGCTACAACCAAGATGTTGTCATACTTCTCTTAATAGATGGAGTCTTGTTCCACCTACAAAGTGTTACAGCCTATGCCTTGATGGGAAAAATTTCTCCTGTGACTTTCAGGTAAAACTGTATTTTCATGTCAAGAACACTAATTTATTTTCTTTTTTTCTTGCTCAGTATTTCTGCTTGAGAACTAGGCAGTAAAGGTATTGTGCAAAGAAATAAATAATATAAATGCATCAAAATAAGAAGAAAACTCTTCACATCTGGATCACCAAAACTTTGTGGTTTGCTCCCTCACTGTGTGAGGAGAGCAGCATTTGACCCATGCTGTTGAGCTTATGGCACAGGTGCTCACATTTACTAGCAGGGGTATTGTGTTCAGGTTTAACAGCCATTCCTTAAAGCTGGTTAATGAGACTGAAACAGATTCATCGAAACCCTAGATCCAATGTTTAAGCTGCTGTTTGTTTCAGTGATAAGACAATACCTATATACATCTCGGTGCAGTACAGAATGTGAGCAATCAGCTCTCCATTCTTTGTTTCTGAAGCATGACACGAGCATGTCAAGCTGTATTTCTTGAGTTATATGTGTTCTCTAAAGACAGCTTCCACCTACGTTGTCAGTTATCGGCAGCTTTGTTAGGCTGTTACACAATTCTGATTCGATAACTGGTCATTTGTACGAATAGCCCGAGGGCCTGTGGGGTAATCCTGGTTCTAAACTCTGAAGGCTTCTGCTGTCTTATACTTTCAGGTGCCCCTGCCACAGTCATGTGACAATTCACTGTTAACACACAGGCTTATTCTGAAGTTGTTAGTCTTCCCTACGTAAAAGGATGTAAAAGCATACATATATTCGTATTTACATCTATACAAAATTTCTTCACTACTTGCTATGATGTTATTGGTATGATTTAGGTATTGATTCTTTTGAGGTTATAATGTTATATTACCTCAATAGTAGCAGCACACTCGCAAATGATAATTATGCTGCTAGTGTTCTGTAGCACTTTCTGGATGTCTGTGTTAGCTAGAAATGAATTGCTAACACTGTACTGCATACTTAAAAGCAATGAAAACAAAAACCTGAGATGAATTATTTGTACTAGCTCTAAAATTAAGATGAGTGTGAAAATACGAGTGCTGATATACAACCAAATTGGTATTAACTTCAGGAGGAAAAGTGGAATCTGAGTTGGTGATTAAAAAGCAAGCAAAACAAAGAGAGGTCCTGCTACATTAAAGCCTGGTTGTGTGTGGAATATGAGAAAGCTTTCTTTGGCCTTAATTGTTATATTCCTTTCCAGTGTTGCTAGTACTGTGAAGCATGCGCTGTCAATCTGGCTAAGTATTATTGTGTTTGGTAACAAAATTACAAGCCTCTCAGCCATTGGGACTGTTCTAGTGACAATTGGAGTTCTACTATATAACAAGGCAAAGCAGCATCAGCAAGAGACTATACAGAGCCTGGCAGTTGCAGCCCCGCAATCTGCACAAAGTACAACTGAAGATACTGAGCCACTAATTTCCAAGGATTTGGAACCGTATGATTAATATGGTCATTTATTCTTCCAGCCTAGTGTAACTCAAAGGAACTCTTCCTGAAAGTAGTTGTTTCTTCAACTGTTAATGCTGATTTGGTTTCTTTGAGTTCATGGCAGGTCAAGCCTGGGACTTGAAGCAGAGAGAAAACAATGGGAAGAATCCAGTAAGCCTTGATTTACTGAGAGACTGATATACCAAACAGAGGACCTAGTGTCATGTAATGTCATAAACTTGGGCTTTATTGTCTTTCCTTGACTGCAAATAACATACAAACCTATATAAGAGAAGGAACTTCAGTGTCTTGTGGGAAGATGATTCCTTCCTCCATACCCATCAAAATAATGTGAAAACGTGGACCCATCACTGTATTCTGCTTGCAGTGGAATGAAATTGGTGCATAACTGAAATTCCTAGTTGTTTGTTACTCTGCTCTGCCTGCATCCTCTGTCATTTCTGTGCGTTGTAGAGCTGGAAGAAGGAACCCCCTCCTCTCCCAACAGATGACTTATTCTGGTATACATTTAGTTGAAGCAAACTATGGAAATGAGCCCGTGCCCCAAAGCAGTGATGAGCAGCTATTTCTGTCTACAAAGCTAGGAATGAAAAAATGATTTTTCTGCTAAACTTTGACATGGAAATAACTGCATTCTGGTTGTGTATTGACAATCTTGAAATGCAAGTATACACACATATACATACACTGTATAAATGGAGGGCTGAATTAAATATCTGCAGTTGCTTAGAGGTAAAAAGCACTGAAAATTTTTGGTGATAAAGGAAGCAGGATCTCTATATTTCTATAAGAAACCTTTTTGATATTTTAATTTCTTGCATTTTATTATGTATTTCTGTTATGAGGAAATAAATTGATTTTTTTTTTGGTATTATTTCTAAGAGTGCAACAAAATACTGCCTTTTAGAAACTCAGGGTTATAATTCTGACCTATGTGCAAAGTATTTCTATCATTTCTGATCACGTAAAGAATCTCAGAGGTATCTGTGATAGAGATGGAAGAGAGGTCACTAAAGGGAGGAATATTAACTATGAACTGAGGCTAATCTTTATTTCTACAGCTCTTAAGAAGTTTTCTTTTAAGGAAATTCTGGTTTGTGGTAGATCAAAGATTGAAAGTTAACTTTCCTTTCCAAAAAAAAAAATCTTAAGTATTAGTAATTAGTTTTGGCAAAAAAGCACATGTAGCTACAAAAACATTCAAATGGACTTTTGGTAACAAAATTAAATTAACAATTAAAATGAGCTGATTTTTAATAATTGCCACTCTTCTGAAAGATTGTAGCATGGCATTAGAAGCATAGATAAAGTGGTCTTTATGGTAAAAATAATTTCTAATAGGAAGTTACCAGTGGAGTTCCTGCAAAATTTAAGCTCATGCTTATGTTTCCATGTGTGAAGTATTCCGTTAGCTTTAGGAACTATTCCTGCAGAGAGCAAAAATGTGTTCCAAGAGAGTCTCTGAAGAAGTCTATCTTCTGTTTAAATCATGTGTGCTTGTTTTGTCCTATGTCTTCAGGTTACATTCCTATACATGACTGGTTGCCTGGGGTGTATTCCCTGTAGATTTGAGTGGGAGGGAAATGTCAATTTTTTTCATCATTGTATATGTGATGTCTGTGGTTTTTTGTTTCTTTGAACTCCTGTCACTTTTACAAAAGCTGTGGACTGCGGGGTGGAGCTCTGTGGTTTTTTGGTGGTTTGTTTTTGTGTGTGTGTGTGGTTTTGGGGTTTTTTTTGTGTTTTGTTTTGTCATTATGTTTTCAAAAATCTTAGTGTATTTGGCAGAAAACAGTGTCTGGTTTGCATTATATTTCTACTCTTGCTGGAAGACAGAAATGTAAGTGGCTTTCTGGTTACCTATCTCCATTCTCCTGTAAACTCCTTCATCAACTGATGGAGCTTCATTTTAAAAACTAGCAGCCTTTGCTATTGCTGGAAAACTTTTTGTGAACCAAACAGCAGGGAGGATTTTGGAACTTGGGATTTCTAACACCTGTAAGCTTTTTACTGGCTGGTTTAGCCCCACCTGTTCTGTGGCAGCAGGATAATCCCGTTTTACTAGGGGTTTGTCTTCACAGCATTGATCTTGTGTACTTTTCTATTCAGTCTTCTTGGCCTTTATTAGCTTAAACAAACTGACCTCTTTACCATCCACTTGTAAGACCTTTTCTTCCTCCAGTCATACTGGTAATTCTCCTTTGCTATTGTTCCTGTTGGGTAAATGAGGACCATTTTGTTCCACGTTAAGAATTCATTACAGTATTATACTCCACCTATCTGCCTCTTCATTGCTTTGTATGATGGCAGTAGTACTGCCCAATTTCTTCTGGAAAGTCCTCTGTTTAAACACTCTGGTGTTTCTTTCACTGGCATGTCTCACAGCTGCACCCCTGATACTCGTGCACTGATCAAGACGAGCTCTGTGAGCGGATTATTTCTTTTACATCTGTCAAATACTTTCTCATAGAAACAGCAGATCTTCCTTAAAATGTGAATTCCTGAAATAAGACAAGTCCTTGCTGAAGAACACAGACTTGCAAATGGTAAGGTGTTACTTGCAGCAGTTGACGTGTTTCTAAAATGACATTATTTCCCGGTTAAGACAATGGATGGATAATAAAGTAGCTGCGCACAATGATCTTTCTTATGGTGTATTACGTAGTAACCTCTCGTCATGGTTAAGTAACCTCACCACTTTGACGATAAGTGTGTTAAGTTCTGTTCTGCGTAGTCTCAACTAATTTTCCTTTTTAGGAGTTGCCCTTCTCACACTGAGTTAATGTAAATTCTCCTTCACGGTGTATTAGTTCTGTAAGTGACTTGTTTAAATGACTGTTGGAATCATGCTTTATTCAAATGAGTAATAATAAAAAGAATTGGTTTTTATATGTAATTATAAGGACGGTCCTGAAGAAGACATGTGAAGACACATGTGCTGATGGTTTCTCCTTTGCTGCCACGGACGTGTGCGTGTTGTGGGCTGGGTTGGTTGGTGATTGCCGAGCTGGGCCGTTAACTCCCTTCCCGCCAGCGGGACGGCGGGTGCCGTGTAGGAAACGGCCCCCTTGACGATTCAGTAGCGGTTCTGGTGACTCCCGTGGGGCCCACGGGCGATCTCGCTCTCGCAGCGGGTTTGGATGGAGGAAGGCCCAAGCCCTTCATGGCGGCGCCCTTCCACCACTCTCTCCCGGGCGCCTGCGCCAACGAGCGTACGTGGGACGTCATCAGCCTGCCCCGGCGGGCGGAAGTGACGCGTTTGTTTTGCGCGGTTCGTCCCAGTCTCCGGTAGTGGTGACGGTGAGTGGGCCCGGCTCCTACGGGTGGTGGCGGGGGGGGGAGCGGCGCCGTCTCT